>NW_026555443.1:0-72854 GCF_029017545.1 Prosopis cineraria
CCGATCGACATGATTCTAAATCCCACACAAAGCTTATAAAAGGGTTTACTTGTGACCAAATTTTAGAGAAATCCCAACGGTCGAATTAAGATTTGGACACCCGGATGCAAAAGTGCAGCTTTTGGGTAAAAACCATTTTCAAAATTGTCCAAATCTCATCCTATGGTCACAAACCTATGGGAATACTTTAGACATGTCAATAAAGACTAAAACACATGATGACAGAACATTCAAATGATGGAAAAACCCACATACATCAAAATTTGACCACCCAAGTGCCATTTCTTAAAATGGATCCTAAACCCTCAAATGCACAATAATACAAGAATGGTCACAAATCAATCCAAATATCATATATTTAGATAAATACATATGCTAAACATTTTCATTTGGCTCAGAGCTCCTTGTGGGGCCACGCATCCACTCTCGCTATCTAAGGTGTATGCTGCCCATAGCACACCATTTGCAATACAACCACTTTGCATTTGCTTATAACACACACACAACACACACACACACACACACACACACATCAAAATAAATATCTGCTTGTAATAGAAACTTGGTTTACTAAGTAAATTCATCAAAATCACACACCATAACCAAGTTTCCTAGCCACAAGTCTACAACCAGACAAAAATTCATACACAAGCACACAATCCACACATATTCACACACACATACATAATCATATCCTACTGACACCCTAATTCTAAATACATTACAATATATTGCTTAAAAGAAAGGGGTTGCAATTCTTTACAAATCACAAGCAAACCCCTAGCTTTTCTCCTTTTCCCCGTCCACCATTGGATCCTTCGCCTGGACCTAGAATATTGAAAAAAAAGGGTGAAAAACCACAGTCTCATACAGAGAAATCTACATTGATTATTACAAAGTAAGCCATAATCAAATAATAAATTCAACATAGTATATAATTTAGCCATTTAAAATGCATGAATGTATGACCTAAGCCGGTAGGGCCTTTCATGACCAACAGAATGCCCCCTGGCACTCTTAACTCGCAAGTAAACCTTATACCTACTTGTACCTCCACAGGCACAAACATAATCTAAGGCATGATCTAATCCACCGAACCGCCTATGCCCTTTCGACGTGAATCCTGAGCAGTCAAAGTTAACTCTCTCCAAGAGCCAGCCCGACTTACTCTCCATGTGAAGGCTACCTTGGCCTAGGCACTCAACCTCACACTTCATATGTCGGATTTCCTCCCCTACTAAGAGGTGTCGAACATTCAATACACTAACCATTTTAGTGCACTGAGCCCACAATACGTAAGACAACATTGAGTACTAACAGTGTGCCATAAAATATCAAAAATTCACACCTTCTCATTGGTGAACTCTCATTGAGATCATGCCTTTTACTCTTATCTACCTTTCCTAAGTATTGACCACTTCAACACTCTAAGATAGTATAACATTTATAAATCTCCCTTAAATGGTTCCTTAGCCTATCTAAGGTATATTACTTAGTTACACTTCCTTAAGTGCAACTTCTATTCCTTATGATTAAAATACATGTAAACAAATCTCGTATCCATAAAAACATTGTTTATAAACAATTAGAAAATATATTTGCACTATAATCAAATTAGTATCCCATAACCCCTTATAAAACACATTTAATCTTTTAAAACATGTAATGCATGATAGCTAGTAATATTTATTCAAAAATAGCTAAAATAGAGTAATAAAAAATATAAATTTTTCCTATTACCTCAACCCTTTAGTACCAAAAGGTCTTTTTGTACAAAATAGAACCTGGCTTGTTCCTTAACTTCCGAACAAATTCCACCAACAATCCCTACAACATATAAGTGATCCACATCACTTATCATGTCAAATAGCATTAATGAAGACTATAACTCATACCATAAAACTTGGGTCTATGAGCCATAATCTATCCCAATGGTCCATATATTAAACCAACCATTCACATAGTATCACTTAACCACCAAAACCATTTATTAGCCATCACTAGGCTAATTTTCAATTTATATAATTTTTTATCAATTAAAAACCTTCACTTAGTATCACCAACTTTTACCATTAGCCTTTATAATGAAAATCAAACCTTAATTTAAATCTTATTGGGCTTAAATAGCAAAATTATAACTAAATCAATAAGCTTAAACCATTGAAGAGCAAAAACTCAATTTCTCAGGGTTTATTTTGTGCCCAAAACACCTCTTTTTATTCAATTATCCACTCAAAACATTAGATCACTATATAGAAACCCAAACATACTCCCTAGGATCTAAAGAAACAAAAGCTTACAAGAATAAAGCCTTTGGGATCAAAATCCAAAAATTTTCTCTCCCAAAATTGAAGAAAATCAAGAGAAAGGGAAGAGGATTGAAGTAGAAAGTTTACTTATCGTGTAGCTGAGCTCGCAACGGTCGCAAAGACTCCTAGATCCAAGCCTAACTCCCTCTCTTTCTCTTCTCTTCTCCCTCCCTCTCTCTCTCTCCCCCGTTTGTGCGTTTCCTTCCTTATTCATTTTCTGCATTTTCTGCAATCATTATGGTCTTTAAATTGCTGATCTAAAAGTTTGGGAAAAATTACAAGAACTGGCCCAATATTTTTTATTATTGCACAAAAGCTCGGGTCAATTTTGGTAATTTTTTTCATAGTTAAAAATCAAATAAAACTAAACTTTTACTTAGTAAAATTCAAACTCTGGGCCTCTATCAAATTATTTTAAATTTTAATTTAATTATAAATATTTTATTTTATTTTTAAAATAAATTCGAGTCTTAAAATTTTTAGAATATTACGTAAAGAGCAGCAAAGACGATGATTTCGAAAAGGAATCGACACTGTCATCATCGTTCAACAGCGTGACAGGACAAAGAGGGAAGGGCAATTGAGTAAACTGGGAGAGATAATCTTTAATTCATATATTTGCCCTCTGTCATTTTTCATGAGTGTAATGATTCAGAACTCTATCAATCAAAATTGATAGGTTACAAATAATAGAAGATATTAGGGGAGTTGTCTATGATTTCCTAGATCTCTTGATTCATAATAATCAATAGAGCCTCGCCATTCAAGTTGTCATTATGCTCAATCTATTATGGAGGAAGAGGAACTTGATAGCTGTTCATGATGGCCTTTTATAAAGCCCCAATCGAGTCATACAAGAATTCAAACAATCTTTCCATTTGGAGAATGTATGTGCCTGGTCAAGCTCTCGATCATTGATTTCCCTTCTGTCAAATGAAGTATGACTTTTTGCCCATGTTTCCCCAGCACACTTGCCGAATGCTCGATGCTCAATCTAGGGTAAGGGTTGGCATATGATATAGGGAGAAGGATTTTGTGGTTCTTGAGACGAAGGTCAGCGAGCGCCAAGTGCGGACACCAAAAGCCAAACTTTATGAAGAATCAAGTGGATCTACGTGGCGACCACATAGACAGTGATCAAGGACCAAGTCTTTCTCTGTTAGCCAGCTCTTTCGTTTCTGACAATGTTAATGGTATAGGGGCGAACGGGTTAACATTTAAAAGTATAGGGACCCAATTCTAACAAATAAAATTAGAGGGACTTGATTACAATGGAAGTAAATTATAAGGTCTTAGCTTGTAAATATGTTTTCCCTTTCCTACATTTCATTTCGTTTTGTTTTGTTTTTATTGTACTTTTAATTATTCATATTAAAATTTAGCAGTTCAAATTTTAAATTTTATATTTTTTATAATTTAACATTTTAACAATAATTTTTTAGGAGATTAAATTTGAACCAAAGAAAAAAAAATGGAAGGGGGGAATCCCCACCTTTTTAGACGATGGTGAGAGCTTGAAGGGGTAGAAGGAAAAAAATGATTTGTTACCGTAAAAGTAAAGGAAATATATAAAACAATTAATGAAAGAAAATATTTTACATAATTTTTTAATGGGAAAATTATATCTAGCCCTCTCCCATGGAAATTAATCATAAATAAAGATCAACAACAAGTTTCATTCAAAAAAATAAATAATGTTTCTATTTTAACAAAAATCCATTTTGTATTGGTCATTATTTATAATTAATTCTCTTAAAATGGAGCTGAATGTGATTTGTTTGTTTTTTTATTTATTTATGGAGGGAGCGTGGGTGTGTGAGCATGCTTTGCTAGGATAATAAGAGAAACAAAGTTATGTTCCGTACCGTATGTAAAAAAATGTTTTTTTAAGAAAAGAAATGAAAAATGTACTAACAAAAAATAAGATATGTGCATTTATTACATCTCTTTTCCAAAAACCATATTTCTATCTATCAATCATTAGATAATATTCTCTTAATATGAGGGGAAAAAGGTAGACCCCTATTTTAACTAGGTTTAGTTTTTTTTAGTAGAAAATTTAGGTAAGCTGGATCACAAAAGGTCACCAGAATTGGGGAGGAAGCAAATGACTGATACATTGAGAAGAATGCAAGCTCTAGTGACGAGACAGGCAAACGCTCGAGCTTAGAAGATTCGAATGGATTTGTTTGAAGATCAGAGGCATAATCAAAGACAATCGAATCACAAAAAATCCATAGAAGAAAACATGTTCAAGCATGTTGCACCCG
The DNA here is from genome assembly GCF_029017545.1 of Prosopis cineraria. Classification (NCBI taxonomy): domain Eukaryota; kingdom Viridiplantae; phylum Streptophyta; class Magnoliopsida; order Fabales; family Fabaceae; genus Prosopis; species Prosopis cineraria. Next base: position 4,580 of record NW_026555443.1, read on the forward strand.
AAAAATGCGATGCGAATAACACGCGAGTAGAGGTTCCAGCCTTCGAGGTGGGAAACTAGATGAAACGAGAGTCGCCACCAAAATTTTAAGGAAAATCTTGAAAAACCAATTAAAGGAGGATAAGGATAGTCTGTGAAAACAAAAAATAGGTTGAAGAGCCAATTGAGTGTGGGGAAGGTGTTAGGCACCCTATAACACGTGTTCATCAGAATGGTTACCTGAAGTTTATTGTGCTGTATTAATATAGTTTTATAATTATTTTAATTATCTCTTTTATATTCATGTGTTTAAAAAATGATAAGAATTAAATGAGATATATTTATTTATTTACGAGGAAGGCCTTGACTCAGAATTTGACTCTGAGGCCTACATACGCTGTGATGGGGATCAAAGTCCACATAGTTCAGGCTTGAAAATTGTTGGTGAAAATATTTTTTTGAAAAGAAATTAATTAGAAATAATTCATCATTTTGCAAATAAAAAAATTTCTAAAATTTTGTTATGTGTGTTTTAAATTGTAAAAAGTAATTTAATTTTAATTATTTTCTCAATTTTTAAATTTTTAAAATATTTATTTATTTACGAGGAAGGACTTGACTCAGAATTCGACTTTGAGGCCTACATACGCTGTGATGGGGATTAAAGTCCACGTAATTTGGGCTTGAAAATTATTGGTGAAAATATTTTTTTGAAAAGAAATTAATTAAAAATAATTCATCATTTTGCAAATAAAATAATTTCTAAAATTTTGTTATGTGTGATTTAAATTATAAAAAGTAATTTAATTTTAATTATTTTCTCAATTTTTGAATTTTTAAAATAAAGAAAAGAAAAGAATTTAAAATTATTTTTTTATATATGATTGAGAATTTAACCACTATACCTGCAGAATCTTATTAGTTCATAAGGTAATACAATTGGTCTAAATATCTGCGGAGAGTTTGAAATCTCACACGATAAAAGAATTCAACAACTTAATTTATTTATTTATATTTTTATGTATATTTTTAAGTGTTAATAATATATTTTAAGTGTGTATATATATGTTTTAAAGATTTATCCTAAATATCTATGGAGATTCCAAAATCTCACACCATAAAGGAATTAAATTTATTTAAATACATCTTTAATTTAATTAATTTAATATATAATTTATATATATATATATATATATTAAAAAAAACTTAATTGTTATATCTGCAAAATTTTATTGACTCATACAATAATACATTATTTTAGAAGTCTACGAAGATTCAAAAAATCTCACATGATTAAAAGATATAATTAGTAAATATGATTATAATTTAAATACATTAATTTGATAAATTAAATTTTCTAAATTATGCATTATATCATTATTTACAAAAATCATTTATTTATTATAAAATTGAGAATTACTATATCTGTGAGCACTTATTATCTCACATGATGATGTGATTAATTTAAGTCTCTACGAAGATTCTTGAAATCTCACATGGAACTTAAATAAATTATTAATTTAAATTATAAAAAGAGAGTTAATTTTAATGATGGGCTTTTGGAACTCATATTAACATATAAGTTTTACTCTCATATCTATGAAATCTTATTGATTTACACGATATAAGATTATCCTAAATATCTGTAGAGATTCAAAGTCTTACACCATAAAAGGATTAAATAATATTCACTTTGAATATATTTTAATGCGTAATTATATAATACATATTTTTAAATATAAAAATCTTAATCGTTATACCTGTAAAATCTTATTTACTCATGCAGTAGTATGATTATCCTATAGGTTGACGAAGTTTAAAAAATTTTACATGACCAAAAGATCTAATTAAAAAATGTGATTACAATTTAAATTTATTAATTCAATTAATTAAAATTATAAAAATATTTTTTATTTTATTTATAAAATTTATTTATTTATTTACCATATAAATTGTGAATTAGGATATCTATGAGGATCTATTATCCTACACGATAAGGCAATTAATTCAATTCTTTGTGAAGATTTTTGAAATCTTATGTGAGAGTTAAATATTTATTATAAAAAGAACATTAATTTTAATAATGGACCTTTAAAACCTATATAAATACTTACAAAATTGATCCTCATACCTCCAAAATCTTATTAATTTACACGATATGAAATTATTTAAATGCCTATGGAGATTCTTAAAATCTCACACGATAAATAGATAATCAAAACATTTACATTAGTAGTCGGTGCATAATATTATAGTTGGCTAAACGATTCACGTAATAAAGGCAATGGAAAGAATAGAGAAATAAAGCCTATCCATCACATATAGGCTTAAGGACATCGTGGCATAATCGTCGAGGCAAAGTATGGACCTAAAAGATTGAATGGAATGATACGTAGACAAGTTTATGCCAAATTTAGATTTTTTTTAGAATATATCCCCGAGTTAAAAGAATAGTGAATTGTCAAAATAATTTATTTCTCTATTCTTTCTATTGCCTTTATTGCGTGAATCGTTTAGCCAACCATAATATTATGCACCGACTATAAATGCAAATGTTTTGATTATCTATTTGTAGTGTGAGATTTTAAAAATCTCCGTAGGCATTTAGAATGATTTTATACCGTGTAAATTAATAAAATTTCACAGGTATGATGATCAATCTTATAGGTATTTATATAAATTTCAAAGGCCCATTATTAAAATTAATTTTTTATAATAAATATTTAAGTCTCACATGAGATTTTAAGAATCTTCATAGAGAATTAAATTAATTGCCTTATCGTGTAGAATAATAAATCCTCATAGATATTGTAATTCACAATTTATATGATAAATAAATAAATAAATTTTGTAAATAAAATAAAAAATATTTTTATAATTTTAATTAATTAAATTAATAAATTTAAATTGTAATCAAATTTTTTTAATTAGATTTTTTAATCATGTAAGATTTGTTAAACTCCATAGACCTTTAGAATAATTGTAATATCGCGTGAGTCAATAAAGCTTTGCAGGTATAACGATTAAGATTTCTATATTTAAAAATATGTATTATATAATTATGTATTAAAATATATTTAACATTAGCAGAGATGAGATTGTTACGATGGATGTGCGGACATACACGTAAAAATAAAATTCAAAATGAGCATGTACGTAAAAAAGTAAGGGTAGCACCTATTGAGGAAAAAATGGTAGAAAATCGATTAAGATGGTTTAGGCATGTACAAAGAAGATCAAGGGAGGTACCAGTGAGAAGAGTGGAACATATAACTTTGAGTCCGATTAAGAGAGGTAGAGGAAGGCCTAAGAGAATGCTCTTGGAAGTTGTTGAACGCGATCTCTTAATTAATAATATTCCTAAAAGCTTGATAAATGATCGAGCATAATGGCGTCTTGCAATCCATGTAGCCGACCCCACCTAGTGGGATAAAGGCTTGTTGTTGTTGTTGTATTATCTAATCCTTTTATCGTGTGAGACTTTGATTCTCTGTAGATATTTAGTATAATCTTGTATCGCGTAAATCAATAAGGTTTTGCAGATATGAGAGTAAAACTTATATGTTAATATGGGTTCTAAAGGCCCATCATTAAAGTAACTCTCTTTTTATAATCTAAATTAATAATTTATTTAAGTTTCATGTGATATTTCAATAATCTTCATAGAAACTTAAATTGATCATATCATCGTGTGGGATAATAAGTCCTCACAGATATAATGGTTCTCAATTTTTATAATAAATAAATAATTTTTGTAAATAATGATATAATACATAATTTAGAAAAATTAATTAATCAAATTAATGTATTTAAATTATAATCATATTTACTAATTATATCTTTTAGTCATGTGAGATTTTTGAATCTCTGTAGAATTCTAAGATAATCGTATTATCGTATGAGTCAATAAGAGTCTGCAGATATAATGATTAAGTTTTTAAAATATATATATATATAAATTATATATTAAATTAATTAAATTAAAGATATATTTAAATAAATTTAATTTCTTTATCGTGTGAAATTTTGAAATCTCTACAGATATTTAGGATAATCATATTACCATATAAGTCTATAAGGCTTTGCAAATAGGACGATTAAGAGTCTTTAAAACTTATATATACACATTTAAAATATATTATTAACATTTAAAAATATACATAAAAATATAAATAAATAAATTAAGTTGTTGAATTCTTTTATTGTGTAAGATTTCAGAATCTCTGCAGATATTTAAAATAATTATATTACGATATGAACCAATAAGGTTCTGTAGGTATAGCGATTAAATTCCCAATCATATATAAAAACATAATTTTAAACCCTTTTCTTTTCTTTATTTCAAAAATTAAAAAATAATTAAAATTAAATTACTTTTTACAATTTAAAACACACATACCAAAATTTTAGAAATTATTTTATTTGTAAAATAATAAATTATTTATAATTAATTTCTCTTCAAAAAGATATTTTCACTTATAATTTTTAAGCTCGAACTATGTGAACTTTAATCTCTATCGTAGGGTATGTAGGTCTCAGAGTTGAATTCTGAGTCAAGTCCTCTTTTGTAAATAAATAAATATTTTTTACTTAATTCTTATCCTTTTTTAAGCACATGAATATAAAAGGGATAATTAAAATAATTATAAAACTATATTAATAGAGCATAACAAATTTTAAGTAACCGTTAATAAGTGTTGTGAGGTGCTTAACATCTTCCCTACACTCAATCGACTCCCGAACCTATTTTTTGTTTCCGCAGACCATCCTTATTCTTTTTTAATTGGTTTTCCAAGATTTTTTTCAAAATGTTGATGGCGACTTTGTTCCATTTGGTTTCTATCCCAAAAGTCGGAACCTCCACTCGCGCACCGTCCACATCACATTTTCTAGGTGTGACAATGGTAATTGCCACAATTTTTCTCCTTCATTAGCCACGATCTAAATAGTGGAAATGATAATTTCCCACAGTTCTTGAAAACCGTGGGAATATTTATCATGAGAAATGATTTCCCATGGTTTTGTCAAAAACCATGGAAAGAGCCACGATTGTGTCAAAACCATGGTTGTCTCCATGTCAAATCATGGCTTTTAAATAAACCATGAGAAATAAGGACATAAAATTAAAAAAATATTTTGATATCACTATATGCTATAATAAAATTGTCTACATGTAATGAAAAAAATCCACAATCCAATTAATATTTTAATTAGTTCAGAAAATTAAAATTTAATCCCACATAATTGATTATGTGCTGGTTTTATGATTCTGTAGCCAATGATTTAATTAACTCACTCCAAACAAATTAATTTAATCTGATGAGAAATTTAATTAATTTAAGAAGCATTGATTAATAATAAAAATGAGTAAATTTATTAAAATTTGATCCATAATTTACTTGGTCATATATACATATTGGCAAAACTGAAGATCGTATATTACATTAAAATTAGTTACCAGAATACAAATGAAATTATCGAAACATCTAGCCAAATGATGATAATTAAAAACATACAAATACAAAAAACACAAACTAAAGGACACCACCAACAATACGAGAATCCTGCTACTGAGAGTTCTTTGGAAGGACTAAGAAATTTGTTTTTTCAAACCTAAAAAAATAGTTAGAATGATAAAAACAGAATAAATATAACCAAATTTATATCTGGGTGGGAAATCAAAGAAAATGAAAGAACAATAATTTTCAAACACCCCACTGAAGCTTGCATTTTGGAGAGTTATAAATTATTGAAGAAAGAGAAAAAATTGCATCTCTAGTTTGCTATGCAAAAACTATGCACAACATATAAAAGAGGGAAAATCCTTAAAGAAGTGGCAATGTTTTTTAACTCTACACAGTATACCTTCAACTTCAAGAACAGGAAAGACAAATATTAAAGAAATATATCAGAAAGATAAAAGTACAGAAGAAATATACCAGAGGATGAAGAAGAAGAAAGGTGGATGAAAGAAGTTTTACCAGATGAAGGAGCAGAAAAAATAAAATAGAGAAGAAATATATCCAATGTAATGAAAAAGATGAAACACAAATGAAGAAGTTTCAGAAGATAAAGAGGTAGAACTTTGGTAAAATGAAAATAGAGGCTAAGCGTTGGTAGCGAGAATAATCTGGTGAGCACTTGAGTGCCAATGGAAAAATGAGGGAGAAGATTTGGAGCAAATGCAAAAACAAAAGAGCAAGTACAAATTAAAGCTGAGGAGAGAAAGAGAAATATATGGGATGTTCCTGCGGTTTTGTCAGAAACCATGGGAAAATCTTCTGACAAAAGAAGATATTTTCCCACAATTTCTCTCAACATAGTACATTTTTTTAAAAAAATTACTTTTTCCATGATTTTCAATTTAAACCATGCAAAGAGCCATGGTTTATAAAAACTGTGGAAAATGCATGGTTTTTTAGTAGTGTTCTTGGCTCTCTGAATCTTGCAAATGCTGCCTCCCGGTCTTCTTCACTCCTATGCCCTCTTTCATTTTTGTTTTTAATCTAAATAACTCCATATTCTTAGCGAATCTAAGCATCTTTGGTTAGGATTTTCCAACAAAGCCTCGTTTCCTCTATAGTCAGTCTAGTGGTGGTCTAATTTGCCTTTTCATAAATTTCATTGACTATCTCTCTTAAGTCTTACCCACTCTTGATTGTTTTCCCTTTCTGCGATTCCACCACTGCAAGAAATAGAGCTTCATGATTTGTTTAACAACACCAATCACGTTGCATCGCAACAATAGTCAAGGGTCGTGCTTGACAAATCATTTAACTTATTAAGATTGGCCATGCCCTTGGAGGTCAAGCGCAAAACAAGTGAAACCCATTGAGCAAGGAAGATTGGAGTGGTTTGGAGATGATGGCCATGCCTGTAGACCATGAAGACGACTATGCCTCAAGGATCATGGTTGGAGTCGATCCAGGCTTCGACCTTGACCATGGTGACTTCTTTAGCCTTAGGGAAATAAGAAAGCCAAGCTCGAGCCATGGTTTCCCATCCTTTGCTTTGGTCAATTTGGTTCTAAAAGACGACAACGAAGATGAAGAATGAGAAGGAAGGAGACAGTGGCACAATGGAGCAATGGTTAATGCTTAGTCAACAAGGAAAAAGATAGGTGTATTTAATAGCAAAGCAATATTGCACGATTTTAAAAAGTTCTAAGGTGATATTGCTCTTAAAAAAAGTTTAGAATATCAAGAGTCTTTGGGAGAAAAGTTTTAGAACATTTTTACCCTTTTTTTACTAAAATAATTAAGACATCATTTAGATTGGTGGATTTGAATTTAGGTTTTACATTTAAAATATTACATTTCAACATTTGAAAATTTATGTATTTAAAATTATTTATTTGGGTATTTTAAAAAATTTTAAATGAAAAAGAGAGATGACCTGAAATTTGAAATAAAAAATGAAAAATTTAAAATGACGAATTTATTTATATTGATAATTAATAAGAGAAGAAAAAATATACAAGATTCATAAAAGTAATAATATTGAAAACATAAAAAGAACAAGGTGTTTAAAGTAATTAAAATTTTAAATAATTAGGGTGTAAACAGAATTTGTAATCGCAAATGAATTATAATTAGAAATAAATTTGGATTTGAACTAAATCTAAATTCATAAATCTTTGTGTATCCAAATAACAGATTTGATTCAAATGTAAATCTTCATTAATCCAAACACGCCATAAGAGAATATATAACTAACTAATAATTAAAATATGAGTGTATAAGATATTAAAAAAAATGTGGGTGTATGAGGGACATCACGTCTTGGATAAATTAATTAAGTTTTAAATTAAGAAATAAATTTAATTAACTAGGCATATTTAAAAAAGGTAAAATAAAAGTGAATTTAATCAAATCAAATCAAACCAAAATAAATTGGGTTGAAATTTGAATCATTTGAATGCATGCATCAAATATTTATTTAGAACTTTTTCAAAAATTAACGATAAATACGCTTATCAATTAGATGATTCTTTAAGAGAAAAGAGTTTAAAGTGGGTTAAAATCCTATAGAAATTAAAACCTGCGCACATAAGGATGCCGAATACTTGTGTTCACTAGCCAATTGATCAAAGGATGCATGCATCTCGTCAAAGGTGAAAAAAAGTGAGCGAGTGTATGTTTTTAATATAACACGTATCATTCTGTTCTGAGCCTTTGATTGGATTGGAGATTTGAAAATGACCATCCAGTCTCCTCCTCGATCGTACTGAGTTTAATCCTCATCATATTAAAACCACGCAATATATCCCTATCAGCTCGTAAATCGTCCAAAGCACAAACACGAAGAATCACAGCACATCATATAAGATACCATTCAACACCTTTATCATAAAACTTCAAAATTCTGATCAGTTTTGCAAATATAGAAGAAGAATAAGAAAAACAGAACAATATCGGAAGGGTTTCCTTCTCTTCTGGGACCCAACACGAATCTAATATCGTCTGTGTGCCAGAAACCACATAAACTGTATTTTAATTCCACCTCAATATCTCTCGAGCTAGCTATACCGACTCAAAATCATCAGCGCCTAAAAAAAGAAGCCTTAATTAATTCTGTGAGCTGATCAAAACCAGACAGAGTCAGAATTTTCTAACTGCTGATCATTGATCATATAATCAGGCCGCTGGAAAGGCCACGCTCTCTGGAGTTTCATGCACAGAATAATATCTCCTGCGAGGCACATGTGCCCTTCGCCAATATGCTTCACGAGGCCAAAGCGATCTTCAATCGTACAGTAAGGTATCTTCGGTAAGGGCACTCTAGCCCTACCCACGATCACCGACCCGGAGGAGGGTCCCGGGTCGGTGTCGGAGCACAACCTAGCGACCTCCACGTGGAGGAAGCCCCAGTTTTCAGGAGCATAGTCAAGTACCGGAAGGAAATCAAGCTCCTCCCAGACCGGGTTGTTCCGCGAGGGTTGAACCGGCCGAGTGTGAAACACCTTGTCCGGTTCGATCCAGTACAGCACGCAGTAACACCTTCCGGCCGTGACCACCGGGTCGACGTCGTCGATGCCGACGGCTCCGCGAATGCCCAGGGCTAGTTCCATTGGGAGGCGCGGGTAGAGATCGTCTTTTTCTGATTTCTTCTTTTTACAGCTCCTGCTTTCTGGTTCTTGGTCTTCTTTGTTGTCGTCGTTTACGGCCACGTCGTGCTCTCGGAGTCTGTGGATCTCCATTGGGATCTGCGAGAAGATACACGCTCTGGGCTTCTTTTTGTTTCTGTTGGATCATGAATTAGGGCAGCGAGGAAGGAATACAAATCTGCAAGACTCAGAAGATCAGAGGATCAAGATTTCAGAGAAAGTATAGCACCTGAGGGGATTAAAGGGGACACCGAATCAGGAGAGAAGAAGATTCTGCGACGTTGGCCAAACACGAAAAAGGTGGGTGGCGCTCCCTCTCGCTCTCTTATAATAATAATTAATAATCTCCCGGTGATTTTATTGGATTAGGATTTTATATTAGATATCAAGACTTGGATAGTTGAGGTTTTGTTGACAACAATGTATCCAAATCTTCAATCTCAACATACACAACCCCTTGACATAAATTGACTTCCAATGAATCTTGGCTTAGCCGGGGAAAAGTTCTACGGTGACTAGAATTTTTTTTTTTTTTTTGCCCCACAATCTTTAATTTTTGTTTTCCCTTTCAAGGAATGAATATGAACGCGGCGGCATGAAAATTTCAAGGAAATATCAGAGCATACGGGTAGGGTAACATGTATGAGACGGCCCAAAAATGCTGAAATCCAATTATAAAAGGTTCATAATAAGGTGCTGGTACGGCCCAGGTCAGCTATCCAACCTTCAACTAACCATCGAAATTGTTAAGATGCACTATTATTTTGTTACAAAAAACAAGCACAATTGATATTAATTGTTGTATGCTAAAATTTGAATATTGAAGAACAAAACTGGTTTTATTTCCTTTTTATGTGACAATTTTGGCATCCAAAGTTATGAAATGATGTATTTTACGTTAATTTGATGATAAGCTCCGTGAAGGGATTGAGAAACATGTATAAAAGACACATAAAAAAATAGCGCTTGTGTTTGCATGGGTGTGCCATGAAGCCGCATTTGTGCAGTGAAACACAGCCTTATAATAAATTAAATGTATCCGAGTAGTAATTGAGGAAACTAATTATTATTACAGAATTCATGTTAATGTTTGGTTATTTAGATTTGCTTAATCTAGAACAAATATGATGTTGTTTATTTTTTTTTTCATGCAGTGAATTCTATTTACCTCTAAATTCAGGAAGCCAAAAAAAAAATAAAAATGAAAGAGAGATAAAGAAGAGAACGAAGAAAGAAAGTAGCTAGGTTAGTGATTAAGATAATTAGATATTATTATTTCATAGTTAACAAAATAATTAATTATTTATATATATCTAAATACTGCTCGTGATGATTTTAAAGAAATATCCAAGTATACAAGTAGGTAGAATTTATAAATAGTGACAGTGTAAAGGCATCACCAGGAGTCAGTACGGTCTACACAATTTATCTAGCCTTCAACTAATAATCCAAAATTTCAAGATATATTATTTTGTTATAAAAAAACAATTACAATTGATGTTAATTGTTCTATACCATGATGAATAATCGAGTTACATTATTTTTTTTTATCAAATAATCAAGTTACATTATTTAAGGAACCAAGTTCATTGCTTATCATACATATAAGTACCGAGAGCTCATCTTGTTTAAATTGTTAAGATATAATTTGAATGGTTCATATTTATAATTTTTCAATGGGTATTTTTAAATAAAAATTATTTTTTAATAAAATTAATAATTAAGAGATTGTCTTTATTTTAGATTCTGTATTTATTAAAATAATTTTTTAAAAAAATAAAAGTAAAAAGCTATAAATCTAAACCTTTCAAATTAAGTTTGAATGGTCTAAAAGTAATAAGCTCTCCATGTTCATTTGTACGATGAGCACTACATTAAAACTAGTTTTTAAGATATTTGAGATACATCTATCAATCAAAAGGCATCTCATTCTGCGAAAAGAATCACCATATATTATCTTATCGAATGGTTTAAAATTCCCTTGAAGAAGAAAGTGGAGATATCATAAGAGAGGGAATCTATACCATGATCTTATTGGCGTCAAAGACATTCTTTGTGGCTTTTCGGCGAAGTTCTGTTTGTGTGTGAAAAAATGGCTTTCATCTTTCCCCCCTTAATTTTTCATAGGACAAAGAGATATATATACCTATAATATATCCTATTGCTGTCTAAATATATCTGTCCGTACTTCTTCAACTGTGAAACTCGATCAAGTAGGAAGAGCTCGTGGCCAGGGAAAAAGAAATAACGGGAAAAAGAACCAGCACAATAATAAACATTCATAATAACTATCTGATTTTTTATTTTTATTTTTGCATGCACAGGTGAAAACAATCATGCGCGATGCAAATATCAAGAGGAATTCTAGTTCATTTCTCAAAGATCTTTCGAGGCTGTAACTTTGTAATCGAGTTCAGATCCACGCACAACTTTGAGGGACGATTCGTTAGCTTTTGGTACGGAGAATTTCAGTTAATAACCATTGTACAGAGTTTAATTTTACGTAGGTCTAACAAAATTTTAAAATTTTAATTCAACCTATGAGTGAAAAGTTAAAAGAACTTTAACAGTGAAATAACCAAATACCATTCACTTGTTATACAAAATCATTATTTATTAATTTTTTATTATATTTATTAATTTATTAATATCATTTGTAAATTATATCTATTTGTTAAACAATCAGTAACATTAATAGTTAATTTACTAACATTAGTTATAAATTACAAACTTATTAATAATTTGTAATTAATGTTAGTAAATTACAAGATCTATTAATAATTTACAACTGATATTGTTGCTTATAATTTAAAAAGTTGATGTCGAATCTTATAGAATTATTAACATATCAACTCGTATAATTTGCAATTCATATTCATAAATTAATAGGTGAAATAAGAAAATTAATAATTAGTAATTTTGTATAATAAGTGAAGAGTATTTTAATTTTTTTACCATTAAACTCATTTGAAATTAAGTTTCTACATAAATCCTTAACTAAAATTCTTCCTTTTGGTATCTGTGAGATTTGAAGTTGCCATACTAGGAGGATGGAGATACCAGTGTATGGGAAATACAATATTAAGAACAATCCCTTGTAGATATGACATCCAACAAAGTTCAAGCGTCATAAAATCGGCTAAATTTTATTACTATTTTAATTTTATGTATATATTTTTTAATATGAAGAATTAAATGAAAACTTTATTTGTTTTGAAAAGTTTGTAACCATCAAAATAAATTATTTATGAAAGATTAATCATATATTTTTTATAATTTTGACCCGATTATAATTTAATTTTTTAAATATTGACTTATTCTAATTCGATCCTTATAGTTTTAATTTGGTTATAACTTAATTTTTAAATTTTACTCCTTGCAACTTATCCCTATAGTTAACCATTTAAATATTAGTCTCTATATTTTGAAAAATAAAATTATAAAAATAAAAAATATTTTAAAATTTTAACTTTTATAATCTTTATAAAGATTAAAAGAGTTTAATAATTTAAAATATTAGTCCTGAATTTTAACAAAATTTAAATCTTTATAATTTTAATTTTTAAAATAGTTAAAACTATAAAAGTTGAGTTGTAAAAATTTTAGAAATTGAATTGTAAGAGAGTCAAAAGTATAAAAATTAATTTACAATAAGTCAAAATTCAGGGATTAAGTTATAAAATGATTAATTTTTTTCAATTATTTATAACATACAAATTGATTCCCAAATAGCTTGGCACCTTTAAATTAATGAATTAACTACTTGCAAGGATCTATGTCGCCGAAAAAATAATTAACTTAATGAGGGAGAGACATTGCCGTTATTATTATTTTTTCAAGACAAAAAAAAAAAGATTTGTGTGTTTTTATATAAAACAGTATGAATCGAACATTACTTTGACATTAATTTGGGCATTAAGAAAATGGCAAAATTCCCAGACCCACACCCGATCACCCTATCGTTGAATGCAGACGCAACAAGGCCCTGTCCCGCAACATTGGATATACTGATATAGGAAGTTTCCGATCACATAGGAGTCAAATTTGAAAATATAAAACATTTTTATATTTTTTAGAAATAATTAATGAGATATTTCAGAAATATTCTTAATGAATATTTGAAATTAATAATTTTTCTGTAATCATTTGTGATATAGCTGTAATATTAAATAAAAATAAATATAAAAATGTATAATTTTTAATGACATTACTGTTCAGTAGAAACTAGCCAAAAATATCTTATAATTTTAGATTGTAGGAGTAAAAAATAAAAATTAAAATAAAAAAGAATATAGATAATTATAAAAAATAACATCATTGTATGTATATTTTAAATGTGTAAAAGATAATTTTAACACGATCCAAACAGAGCCTAATGAAGTCAAACCCGCAAAAACATCAAATTCGGTTTCCAAACCCACTAAAACATCATATTTCGTTTCAGTGCTCATCACTTAAGAAAGATCTAAGCCATTTACATAAAAAATTTAGACGGTCCAGAAATTTTTAATTTTAATTTTAATTTTATATTTATAAAAAAGTTTATAATTTTTTCAATTTCAATTTTAATTTTAATTTTATATTTATAAATATGTTCATCATCAATCTAGACAGTACTAATTTAATTTAAATGGTTCAATTTACTGTTATAATTTTTATAAATTAATTATCTAGATATGCTCTGGACAGTCAATATTAAATTTTTATCTGCAAGGTCTAAATTTCAAGTTTTTATTTTTATTTTTATTTTATATTTATTAAAATAAAAAAATTAATATTAAATTTGTCTTATCTAGAGTACATATAGATAGTTAGTTTATAAAATTTATAATATTAAATTGAAAAATCTAGAATCTCAGATTAAATTAATATTATCCAGATTAATGATAAATATATTTATAAAAAATTGATAAATTTTTTTTACCAGCTTATAAATTTTATTTTTATAAAATATAAAATTGAAATTAAAATTGAAAAAATCTGGACCATCCAAATTAAAAAATTTGGATGGCCCAGATCTTCCTTGGATGATCAAACCGGATCCCTAAAACATTAGATAATCTGGATGGTCCAGATCTTCCCAGGCTGATGAAACCGGATCCCTAAAACATCAGACCAAACGGATTGTCTCGAACAACGAATAGGACCCAATTTTTTGTGAAAATTTGGATGGCCCAGATCTTCCTTGGATGATCAAACCGGATCCCTAAAACATTAGATAATCTGGATGGTCCAGATCTTCCCAGGCTGATGAAACCGGATCCCTAAAACATCAGACCAAACGGATTGTCTCGAACAACGAATAGGACCCAATTTTTTGTGAACCCATCAGTTTGGTCCGGTTCCGTTTTCTTTGAAGTACACTGGTTATCGGCAACAGCACCAAAAACACAACACTGGCTAGTTTCGAAGTCAGAGTTTCCAACGCGCTCAGCAGCATCTGCTATTGAAAGGCTTCAATTTCAAGGACGCTTGCAGCTCTCAAGGGCAGAAATGGTGTCCAAATCTCCAAAGAAAGCCAATCTCTTAGATCTTCATTCCATCAAGAACATCCTCGACGAGTCTGTCTCTGAGGTCCACTTAACCCTAACATTCCTCTCGCCATTTCGGATCTCATCCATGTTAATGACTTTCTTATGTTTATTCTTCGGATTCTTCTTTGAGTTGAGTGATTGGATTTTGCGTTCTTCATTTTTCTCTTTGTTTAGATTGTTAAGAGTCGTGGCTATGAGGAAGACGTGAGGTTGAGCAACGTTAGACTCTTCCTTGGAACGATCATAATTATCATTGCTCTGTTCGCCCAGTTTTACAAGAAGAAATTCCCTGAGAACCGGGATTTCCTCATTGCCTGCATCGTGTTATATCCTTTTCCTGGTTTAATTATATATTTATATGTATGCATCTTTTTTTATTTACTTGATAAACAACCTGATGAGGAGAACAATTGATCCTGGCTATGTTGTTTTGGATGAAGGAAATTTGAAAAGGGGAAGACTTATGGATTTACCTTTTGTTTTAAGAGGGGGAAAGGTCTTTCTCTGAGCTTTTATTTTTGTTGTGCTTTCTTGGGGGTAAATTGCCAGTGGGAAATATGGAATCGAGTTCTTGAAAGTTGAAAAATTGTGGGGTGCATAAACACGTGAGAGTTTAAGGTACAGGCATCGATTGGCATTTTGTTTATGCTTCTTCAGCGGGGTCAGTGTTTGATCCTTGACTCTGGCAAGTATGTAGTCTTCAATGCCTTGTTGCAGCTGATCATATACACTAAGGAGAAGAATGCCATTCTGTTTACTTATCCTCCTGCTGTAAGTTTCTCACAATTCAGAAAAAGCACTGGCTTTGAAACTATAAATTCCCTTTTATATATATGGAGACTGGGGAATAGATGATATGCTATGTATTTGTTTTGCCACTGTTCTGGATGAAACCATCTTCTGTAACTTGTTATATTCTAGATATTCCATCTATTTCCCCGCAGTTTTGATACTTGTATATGGGTACCTCCTCCTTAGGTGTTGAATTTGGGAATTCTATTTCATAGTATCTATGTTAGAAATATGTATAATTTTTATCCTGCATTCGTCTGCATAATGGTGATGTTGTGACTTGTGTCCCTCCCCTTAGGCACACACACACACATATGGGTAACTCCCCTTAGGTGTGGACTGCCAGAATACATGGTGATGTTGATATAACCCTTCATTTCGATTGAAAAATACTAAATTTGATTGATATTTAAATCAGAAAAAACAAAGTTTATCTGCTGTACCACCCCTCCGTTTATGCATAACTTTTGTTTTTGCTTTTTTTTTTTGTGGCCAGCTTTGTTTATACATAACTATTTGTAGTTTCATCCTTAGAAAGAAAAGATTGGGATTATATTTGTGCGCATAGAGGGGAATGCCTTTGTTGGGTTGGATGAATGTGTATCATGTTTTCTTCTTGCTCTCCACTGTGATCAGTGGAAGTGATGTCCAAGGTGTGAGTGTTTTTGGGCATCAGGATCCATTTGCAAGGCATGGTGCTTGAGTCCCACATTAGAAGTATGGTATTCAACTCAAATGTGGGATTTATATGGACCTTTGGCTCCCCAACCTCCTAGGTCTACTTTTCAGGTATGGTTCCCCAAAAGGCTCCAGCCGATTGATGTCAACTATCATATAGTCCCTCTATGACCTAGTTGCAATCATGCAGCATGATTACAGGGCTTGAGAGGATATTAGCACCCAGTTGGAAGGTACGGGACTTGAGCCCCATATTGGAAGTTTGGGGTTGGCGATGTAAAACGGGAAGGGAAATAAGAGAAAAGGGGAGGAGAGAGAAAGAAGAAGGGGGAAGGCCGGAACTTTCGGAATTTCTATTCAATCATACTCAAAACTGAATACAAATAAAAATCCTAACTTTATCTATAGAGTTCTCAAATGATAAAATAATAATAAAATAATACATTTAAATCTAAATCCTTAATCTAATTTAAAAAGATATTGATAGGATGATTATAGTGTACAGGACAAAATCAAGTATAAGAAGAACTGTTTTAAAGCCATACATTTGTGTAACAATGAGGAAAATTGGGAGAGGTACCGTATGGCTAAGAAGGAAACTAAGAGAGCTGTGGGTGAAATTCGTTCTAAAGCTTTTGAAGAATTTTATAAGAACCTTGAGACGAAGGAAGGAGAGCAAAATATTTATAAGATTGCCAAGAGTAGGGAAAGAAAATCAAGAGATCTAGAACAGGTAAGGTGTATTAAGGATGAAGAGGGAAGAATTTTAGTTACAGATGATGAAATTAAAAATAGATGGGAGACTTACTTTTCTAAACTTTTCAATGATGGAGAGGATTCATCTAGTAACTTGGAGGATTTAGTAACTGGTGAAAGAGAACAAAATTTGTCATTCTATCGAATAATACGTGATAAGGAGGTAAAGGAAGCTCTTAAGAAAATGGCAAATGGTAGAGCCAACGGACCTGATTGTATATCCTATCGAAGCGTGGAAATGTTTAGGTGAAGAAGGGGTGAGATGGTTAACTAAGTTATTTAATGTGATTTTACGGTTCAAGAAAATGCCTGATGAGTGGAGGAGAAGTACATTAATTCCTATTTATAAAAATAAAGGAGATATTCAGAATTGTACTAACTATAGAGGGATTAAACTCATGGGCCACACAATGAAATTGTGGGAGAAAGTAATTGAGCACAGGTTGAAATTGGAGACAAGTATTTCTGAGAATCAATTTGGTTTTATGCCAGGTAGATCAACTACAGAGGCGATTTATCTACTAAGGGGATTAATGGAAAAGTATCGTTGTAAAGATAAAGATCTACACATGATTTTTATTGATTTGGAAAAAGCTTATGACCGTATACCAAGAGAAGTGCTTTGGAAAGCGTTGGAAAAAAAGGTAGTACGGATTACTTATATTAAAGCCATACAAGATATGTATGAGGGGGTAAAAACTAGTATGAGAACACCTAGTGGTCAAACAAAGGATTTTCCTATAAAGATTGGACTACATCAGGGATCATCTCTGAGTCCTTATTTGTTCAACTTGATTTTAAATGTTTTGACGGAACATATTCAAGAGGAAGTCCCGAAATGTATGCTCTTTGCGGATGATATAGTTCTTATAGCAGAGACAAGAGAAGAGGTTAATTGTAAACTTGAGTTATGGAGGAGGACATTGGAGTCGAAAGGTTTTCGTCTTAGTAGAAGTAAGACGGAATATTTATATTGTAAATTTGGTAAAGGAATATTCGACAATAATTTGGAAGTGAAATTGGGAGATCAAATTATACCTCAAGTGGAAAAGTTTAGATATTTGGGAGCCATTATTCAAAATGATGGCGAAATCAGTGGAGATATTTCACATAGAATTCAAGCTGGGTGGTTTAATTGGAGAAAAGCTAAAGGAGTTATTTGTGAACGTAAGGTGCCTAGTAAACTTAAAGGAAAGTTTTATCGCACTGCTATTAGACCGACAATGTTATATAGTAGTGAATGTTGGGCTCTAACGGGACAGTAAGAGCATAAAGTTGGAGTAGCAGAGATGAGAATGTTATGATGGATGTGCGGACATACACGTAAAGATAAAATTCGAAATGAGCACGTACGCGAAAAAGTGAGGGTGGCACCTATTGAGGAAAAAATGGTAGAAAATCGGTTGAGATGGTTTGGGCATGTACAAAGAAGACCAAGGGAGGCACCAGTGAGAAGAGTGGAACATATAACTTTGAGTCCGATTAAGAGAGGTAGAGGAAGGCCTAAGAGAACACTCTTGGAAGTTGTTGAACGCGATCTCTTAATTAATAATATTCCTAAAAGCTTGATAAATGATAGAGCATAATGGCGTCTTGCAATCCATGTAGCCGACCCCACGTAGTGGGATAAAGGCTTGTTGTTGTTGTTGTTGTTGTTGTTATTGATAGGATGATTATATCCTATTTTATTAAACATAAACAACTCTAAGATAACGATAAAATAAAATAATAAATCCTAATTCTAATGGATAAATATCCTTATTTGAACATCCCTAATGAATGATTCTAATATCTTAAGTAGGCCTTAATTATTCTAATTAATCATTATCTCATATTTTATCACCTGGGCTCTTAACTTCATGAGAGAGCCTCTAGGGGTCATAATTCTTCCAAAGGTTCCTTTTATTAGGATTGGCCATAGAATGAAAATTAAGATTTATTGGGTCATCTGGACACGAATGTTTTTTATCATGATATTCATAACAGATGCAAAGCATGCTCCTGCCAAGTAACTGGTTACATCAAACTGAGAAATGTGTGGTTGATAATATATTCTATGAATTAGTGATCGTAAAGAACTAGTTATAGCCTATCAAATAATCTTTCTTCTGTAGGAATCTAGTTTTAAAGTTACAAAAGTTTTGGAAAGATAACTCTGTAACATCCTTTTGGGTTAAACTGGCTATAGATGACTTGTTAATCTTATGATCCAGAATTCATCTTTAGACCAACAAAATGATTTTGTTGCAATCATAATTAATTAATAATACAGAACACAATAATGATGGTATCATTAATAAATACCCATTTCTTCTAAAGGCTCGTTTGGTGTATTAACAAACAGGTTTTCATTTCTTTTTCACCCGTGTCTTGATGTAATTGGATTATTGTATATGCTTCTGTTGGATGCAATTGTCTGGTATCATATCATATGTTGTGCAGAACAGTCACTTAGTTTGCAGTCATGCTAATGTTTTAATAATTTTAGCTTAAATCTTTGGTTTTATGAGAATTCAATTTTCTATTTGCAAGTCTCCAGTTCCTTACTCTTGCGTGAAATCAGTTTGGCATCTTTCTACATCTTCTTTAGAATTAATCTTTATCCTATAATTTCCGTTATTCAATAGTCTAGCTTTGAATCATGCAATTAATATTTTCATGCCCTATTAATTAGGAATAATAAATTTGGTTTATGGTATCTGCATCCATAATCAGAGTAAAATTGTGAATAAATGTCAACAGTTCTGATCCAGTAGTTCTTGTAAATAACTTCTGCACCCAGATTAGAACAGTAGATGGAATATAAAAATTGAAAAAAAGTAATTTCGTTTCTGAGTTTCAACATCTGATTTTGAAGAAAGTTGTGATTTCTGAATAGAAATAAAGAGAATTCTCTCACTGGAAGTATGTGCTCGGTGAGAAATGGCTTGAAAGTTGCCCGGCAGATTGTATGTTTTCTATGTTCAAAGGTATACTGCTAGTGTGATTTGATTCTGCTCTTGGCTGCTGTATGACTTAATTGATGTAGATATTTGTCTCGTTCTGGGAAATGTTGTTTTGCGGGTTATATGTTACTTGTAGAACAATTTAAGATTATCTTTAAATTTAGTTGCCAAACTCTGTGATGAGTCAGACATCATGCTTCCAGCAGAAACCTTTGATACTCTCAACTTGTGCTAAAATTTTGTTGGATATTCTAACTTACATGTAATTTTATTTCGGCAGGGATCCTACGTTGGTACTGGTTTGATAGTCTCCTCCAAACTGCCTCGATTCTCTGACATGTACACTCTAACCATTGCAAGTGCAGATCCAAAATCAATTTCTGCGAATGACCCAGTGCATTTAACCAAAAGTGTTACTCAATGGTATCTCCCTCTACTTTTCCTCTTTGCTTATGGCCATGCAGAGTAATGCTATTCTTGTTCTTCTTCCACACATTCTTTCCTTCACACCCCTGCTTACCTCTAATATGTTATTTTTTATTTTAATAACCAACATTCAACATATAATTTGTTTACATCAATGGTGAAAAACTGAGGTTTAAGGCAGGTACAAGAGGTCTGGAAAATAAAAATTTTCACACACATGCAAGCATGTGTGCATGACAGAATGGAAAATCTGAATCTACTTTTTGTTGTGCATCACCTTTTGTTTCTTCTGAATTAGGTTCACTAAGGATGGGATCTTGGTAGAGGGCCTATTCTGGAAGGACGTCGAGGCATTGATAGATCAATATACTAAAGAACCAAAGAAGAGCAAGTGATGTGGAGACAGCATTGCACATTTTGTAGGAGGAATATTATATCTGGACGTGTTCACAAACGTTGAAGTTTATAACTGTAGATTTGTTTCGTTTGATTATGGAATTATGGCAATAAAACTCCTTAGTATTAGAACACAACTTATTATTACCTTTTGTTGCGAGGAAAGATGAATCTCGATATGGTTTGCCGTAAGGTCATGCTTGGTACCAGCGACTGCGAGGCTTTCTTTAGGGAAAGGGAAAAGGTTTTTTTTTTGGATGGGTGAGGTAAAACAGGTCCAGATCATATTTAATATGGTTGCAGTTGGAGAAGGAAGAATGAGTATTTACATTTTTACATATTCAGTGTGATCCGTTAGGTAAGAATAAAAATAAAAGGGGATGAGGATAAAAAAGATTTGAAGACGTAAATCTGAAATGCAAAACGGTGAACTTCATTAGGGCATCGGGATTCATGTTTCATGCATTCAAATGGATACCGAGACTTTATTTCCGTAGACCATACGTCGAGAAGAAAAGGTGAATCGTGTATATATCATTGTTGCCTTACAAGAAGGTTAACCCGCTCCTCCCTGAAGCGTAGTTTTCAGGGGAAAGAAGTGTTTCCATTGATTAATATGAATATTTTTATTTAAAATTTGAATGATTTAACACGTTGGATCGACGCAATTGATGTTTCAGTCAAAAAGGAACAAATTGACTCCCGTACTACCCAAAAAAAAAATATTTACCTAAATATTATACTTTTAAAATATTTCCTTTCATATTATAAATTTATATCTTAGTTCATATCTAATTGAGTTTCAATTTTTTTTTTTTAAATATGGGAGTATAGATTCTGTTTATATATATATATATATATATATAAAATAAAGTTTAAGTGAAGCCTGACAGGCTACCTTTGCCCCCCAGTTCCTCTGTACCTTCACGCTTTCAATCTCCGTGCGTGAGTGATAAATATCAATATACGTGTTATCCGTGGTGAGTTGCTTATTTTTCTTCCAACATATATGTTTTTTAATATTATGTATCAAAAAATAATACATTATCTTATTAACTAGATGTTGACCCCTGTACGTGAATATTTTTTTACTTGTTTGTAAGTATTGTAAAAAACTTATTTGAGATATTTTTTGAATATTTGTAAGGATCTTTTATCATTTGAAGAGTAAGCATAATATAAAAAAATGAAAATTTTAAAATAAGTTATTTTTTTGTACTTGTGATGTGTTACTTTATACAAATTTAAATTTAAATAAAAATTTATTCTATTTTAAAATTTATTTTACTATTCATTCAACTATAAATAAACGGTAATAATTTAAAAGATAAAATAAAAAAAAATTATTTTTGTGTACTCAAAGTAACATATTTTGATGATTTACATAAATTAAAATTTAAGAAATAATTTATTCTATAGTAAAAATTGGTTTGACCATACATATTAAAGTTTTGATCATACATGTTAATTGTAATATTATTAGAAGTAAAATTAAAAAATTATTGTAATATTATCTTATAAATATAAAAAATACAATTTACTCATGATAGGTCTTTTACCTATCATTTTTACTATAAGCCATGCATAATCTTTCAATGTGCAATTTGTTTTAAAAAATAAGTCAATATTTATTCCATACAAGTTTATTTTATTTTATAATTTATTATCATGTATGTTTTTTAAATAAAATTAAAAAGTATTTTACTTAGAATATGTTATTTCATGTGAGTTATAATTTGAAATAATAACAGTTATCCATCAAATTATACGTATATTTTTTATAATTTATATAAATTAAGTTTGTAATTTCATTGCAATGATTTATTATCTAAATGTATATTTTATAATACAATTAATTATATTATACATACACAAAATAAAAGTAACAAATAATAAGTAGAGTTCTTACATTTGCCAAAAATAGTATGCGTTATATTATTTTTTATTGTGAATCCTATATTCACAAATACTTTTTATCATGGGTCCCATATGAAATTTTTTTTTGGACAACCCACGTTAGATTTTAGTTTACAATAATTTTTTTAAAAAAATATATTTATTACTGTTTATTCACTGTAGGTGAACAGCAACTATATGTGCATATATATATATATATATATAGATTATAATTACAATAGTTATCTACTTCAAAAAATTATACAAATTATAAAATAACTACATAACCAACAACTATAAAATTGTATAAATTTAAATCATAATATATAATTTTAGAGTTAAACCATTAAAGATTATTTTTCCCTTAACATTTTTCTATCAATGTTTGGGTACTTTATAAAGTGGGACAATATCATTTTTAAGTAATTTTTTTAAGAGAAAAATTGTTATTTTTCAAAAAAAAATATTTTATTTTTTTATTATCTACTAATATAGAAATGAAATACTTTTCACCGTACTTAGACTTTACAACTATTCCCTATTTGCAGACAATAGAGAAAATAACGGATATCTGACAAATGTTAACTGTGATTGTTAACGAAATATTTTGACTAAAAATATGCCTACAAATGGTAATATTAGATTATTTTTAAAAGCTCAAAATAATTTCTTAAAGGAATTAGATTTATGCTTTTTTTTCGTATTTTGATTATTTAAAATTTTTTAACAACCATAATAAATTTGTAAAATAGATTTTTTCCCAAAAATAAATTATTCTTTCAGAAAAAAGCTGAAACAATGGGCTCGATAAAAAATAGAAAGATGGAAGTTGACTCATAATCTGTCAATAATACTTCACCGGATTCTTATTACAATTTTTTTTATCTAATTTACACTTGTTAAGAAAGCTGTGAAGGTTAAATAACATAAAAAATTAAACATGTATTTTCATGTAAATATTGATAATTTAAATTTATGTTGATTTTTATTGACAAAATTATAGATTATGATATAAAATAATTTAATTTTATTTTGTTACTTCTTTTATAATATAAAATAATTATAATTATAAAATTTATATCATATTTTTGCTTTTTTGTCCAAACTATTATGCTTATGTTATAATCATAAACCCATAATGTATATGTCACATGGGAGAGGGGAACTGGATAGGACTTAGCTTTGCTCCTCTTATCTCTCACAGCTCCGCTACATTTTAGAGAAAATATAAAATTTAAATGGTTTAGATTTAATAGTTTAATTTTAATTTTTTATATTTATTAAGACAACAAATTATATGGATGATCCAAATTTATGAATGATCTATATTTAAATTTGATCACCAATTTAAATAGTTCAAGTTTAATATGGATGGTCCATATTTATAAAAAAAATTAATAAATCTCATTAGCAATCTGAACTATTCAAGGTTTAATATGGATTATCCAAATTTAGAAAAGGAAAATTAATAAATATGATCATCGGTCGGGACAGTTTAGATTTAACATGGATGGTTTGAATTTAACATTAAAAATTTATAAAATTTATAAAAAAATTTAATATTAAATCTACACTATTTAAAAATATATATGGATAGCCAATTGATAAAAATTATAAAAAAAATTTAAAATTAATATTAAACTTGGACTGTTTGAACTGCTGATTAGATTTATTAAAAAAAATTATAATTTTTTTTATTTTAACAAATATAAAATTAAAATTAAAATATTAAATTTCAACCATTTAAATTTATTTAGATAGTCCAAATTTTCTCTAAAGTACAACGGAAAAGCAGGAGGTAAGAGGAGCAAAGCCAAGTCTAGCCGGGGAAGGGTACAGTAGAGAAGACAAGTGGGTAAGAAAACTGGTGGGGTTGAGAAACATAGCAGTATAGCTTGACGGGCTACATTTAGAGTTTTAATTTCTTTTAATATATAGCTATAGAACTCCGCTTGGTAGAGACCGATTTCAGTATGATCCGTTGGGTAAGAATAAAAATAAAAGGGAATGAGAATAAAAAATGATTGGATGACATATATCTGAAATGCAAAACGGTGATCTTCGTTAGGGCATCGGGATTCATGTTTCATGCATTCAAGAGGATGCCGAGACTTTATTTCCATAGACCATACGTCGAGAAGAACAGATGAACCGTGTGTACGGATATCATTGTTGCCTTACAGGAAGGTTAACCCGCCCCACCCTGAAGCGTAGTTTTCATGGGGAAAAGGTGTTTCCATTGATTAATATCAATATTTTTATTTAAAATTTGTATCATTTAACACGTTGGATCAACGCAATTGATGTTTCAGTAAAAAAGGGCCAAATTGATTCCTGTAAAAAGATATTTACCTAAATATTATATTTTTAAAAATATTTTTTTATTATAAATTTAGAACTTGGTTCATGTCAAATTGAGTTTCAATTTTTTTTTCTTTTATGTTGGAGTATAGATTCTGTTTATATATATATATATAAAATAAAGTCCAAGTGTAGCCTGACAGACTTCCTTTGCGCTTTGCCCCCCAACATCCTCTATCCCTCCATGCTTCTCAGTTTCCGCGCGTGAGTGATAAATATCAATACACCCCTTTCATTTAAAAATATAAAATATTTTTTAAAAAGTTAAATGTTTAAAAATATAAAATATTTTTAATTTTTTGAGGCATAATCATTATTTATTTTTTTAAAAGTGTCCCTATTAATGTTAACTTTATATTTATTATAGGGTATTTAATGAGAGTAAATATAAAAATATATGGTTAGTTTGAAAGTAGGTGTTTAGGATAAATATGAAACGTTGCTCAAATAGATCATGAGGCTAGTTGAACTGAGCAATCGAAACGTTAGGCCCAATATAAACAAAAGAGGCTGGCCCTAAAGGTCAATAAAGTCCACAACAAATAAACATGCCGAAATTCCGTCAGCTTCAAATATCAGATCGTTGGCACGAAGACACGACCCTAAATAATGTTGAAATATACGCCCAAGTAGTTCGGTGAAATGGACTGTTTAACAAAATAGAGAGACCGTGCCATAAGTTTTGCAGGATTCCTGATTCTTCGGTAGAACATGCTAAGTCTCAAAAAGAAAAGGCTTTTACTATCAGACACTGTAAATAAAAAGAAGAAAAACAGAAAAATCTAGTCAACACTCTATCAAGACTCTATATTTTACATTCATTAGCCCCTTTTCAGTTCTTAGTTTTAGTCTGTAATTTTTACACTTTAATCAAATTACACACTTGTTCTACCAAAGCCTTCTATCTTTTTACATCCGAGCGAACTGTGTTAAGAGAACTCATGACCCTTTTCATTATCTATTAAGACTCAGTGTCTCTGACATGCTTAATATTTATTGTTCAACCACAAATAATTTGTGGCACGCCCGGTGGGACCTGTGTAACAAAGATGGCAAGGACATGAAAAGACAAAAGGACTGATGAAATAGGTGTTAGTTCTCATGAACCAAAAGGGATCTCTACGCACGCAGGATCATAACACTTATCGCCCGATGTTGGAGCAGCTGAACATTGTGAGCACATAGTGTTGGTGATAACAGGTAGCAGCAGCACGAGCCCTAGCTCAAAGTCAGGAAGTGGCCAACCTAACCTACTGATCATATCCAATGGACCTATGGCAGAAGTGTTGCGGGGAATTCAAGACCGGATGGATAAGTAGCTGGAAGAGAACTAAAGGTTCTTTACAATTTCCCTGGAAACTTCAAAATGCAAGGTGAAAGAACGACAGTAGATTATGATGCAGGCTCTATATAAAGGTATGAAGAATATAGCTGTATCATTAAGAGGCACCCATTTGGAAGCAGGCTCAAGTGTAGGGCCACTCAGGGGGCAGCAAGCTGGAGTCAATATAAGTGCTAGCCATCAAGGCTGCACACTTATAAGAGACATCCTTAACCACCAAGTATTTACACACACTCATCTTTAATTAATCAGTTGTATTATCTACAGAATCTTGGCACGAGTGGCACAGGGGTCACAGCAGTGATCCCAAAATATATGGTTGAGCCTTAAAACTAATTGGTGAACATGGAGGCTCTGAGGGACGCCATTCAAGATATATATGGACCAGGGTTGAGGCCAATCGATCGCCCCACCTTCTCAAAACCTTATCTGAAGTATATAGACAGGGACAACCTATACCCTTAGGGGTACAGAATCCCTGCCTTTACATTGTTCTCAGGAGACGGGACACAGTCAACCCTGGAGCACATTGGGAGATTCACAATCCAGTGCAGCGAGATTGCTAATTATGAGAACTTTGCTAACTTAAAGTTGAGGTTGTTTTTAAATACTCTCACGGGCCCGGCGTTCACATGGTATACGTCTCTATGTCATAACTCAATCATCAGCTGGATGGAGATGAAGTAGAAGTTCCATATCCAATTCTATAAAGTAGAGCCAGAAATCAGCATAGCGAAACTCTGCAAGCTCGCACAACGAGCTAGAGAGACTGTAGACCAATACTTGGTGAGGTTCAAACGTTTGAGGAGCAGGTGCCACATGTTGCTTCTAGAAACTGAATTTGTCAAGCTGGTACAAGCACTGGATATAGAGCTCCGAAAGAAATTTCAGGGGATAGAATTTCGAGATTTCTATGAACTCACGGCTAAGGTGTAGCGTTATGAGAAATTACTCAAGGAGAGGACCATCGTCGACGGACTACAATTGGGACTTATTTTGGGGACTTGGACGTAGCGATGGCAGAACTGAAGAATGCTGGCAACTACACATGCTTAGCTTTAGTTAGGAAGGCTGGAGGACTGCCCAAAAGACCGAACCTAGTCCACTATACCTTTGATACTACTAAAACAGAGGAAATTTTTGATTTTCTCCTCAAGGGAAACTTCATCTCCTTGCCTATAGATCATAAGATTCCTTCAAAGGAAGAACAGAGAGGGAAAAAATACTGTAAGTATCATCACTTGTAGAGCCACAGTACCAAGGCATGATGAGGATTCAAGAATGTTATCCAAGATCAGATCAATAAGGAATTTCTGAAATTTTCTAAGGAAGAATCCATGATGGTAGACGAGTACTCATTTCCCCTATTTGCTATGGTCAACATGGTGGAGATAACCTCTGGCAAATGACGGCTCAAGAAAAGTGATGGTAAGCAGAAGGATGGAAGACCTTAGAACGTCTAAAACAAGGGTGAAGTGACTCAAAGAAACTCTAAGATAGTATGGGACCGCTTAAGGAAGCCCACAAGCCGGTCCAGTAAGAATAAGTCTTCTAAATAGGACATAGGCCACGAGGGGCAGAACATGAAAAGCTCGGATGGCTCCAAAGTAGTTTGGGACCACTTGGGAAAACCCAGAATAGAGACAGTCAGCAAAAAAGGAAGAAAAATGAAAAACGACCCTCAGGATGGGATGTGGGCCCAAGGGGATTAGTGATAACAGAATCAAATGGATCTAAAGTGGTTTGGGACCGCTTAGGGAACCAGCTGGCAAATTCGACTTCTTTATAAAGTACTCAGCACCCCCTAGATCAGGCAAACAATTCACGGGGACACCAATGGGCTGGGATGTAGGCCCCATCAGCCTACTGTTACTATCGTTAACGCCATCAGAAAATAGCACAGAGCTTCCTTCAAAACTAAAAGCCGCTAAGGGCTCGAGTAGGATTGTTACACCACCTGGCAACCTGCCACTTTTGAAATGGAGAGTGGTGAGACACAAGAAGTTCTTAGCTGCTTTGACAAGAACCCAAAAGTAACGTCTTCAATGAAAATGCGGTACATAGAGGTGCCTTGAACAGTAAAAAATTGAGGTATAGGCTAGCCCCGACATCTAACAAGAGAACTCAGAAAGAAGTCCACCGAGGATCAAGATGAAAGAAGCGAGGTCAAAAATAAGAAAAATGAGACCATTCACGTTAGAGAGATACCGCTCAACCTCTGTTGTGTGGTCTCGTTAACACTACCTTCTCAATTCCGATCCACCACTGGCAATAACCAGGGCCAGCAAAAGTAGAACTCCTCAAGGTCGACACAGACGGGCCTGTACCAGTATTGCCTAATGGAGCCAAGAGAAGAGGAAGAGTATGAGTTTATAAGCACACAGGCACAGAAAGAGATTACAGAGCCTGTCTACCAAATTACTTCGAAAGCAATAGAAGAAAAATCAAAGCGGGCTGTCTTGGAGAAACCCAGCACGAAGATGACTCAGCACCTAAAGCCTTTATATATCCGGGCACATTTCGATGGGAGACTTATGACTAGGGTCCTCGTTGATAATGGCTTGGCGGTGAACATTTTGCCAACTCGTATGATGATTAAGATGGGGCCAGAAGAGCACGACTTGATGCCGACTAAGGTATCAGTTGTAGGGTTCACTAGGACTGCATCTAAAGTCCTCGACGTACTACCATTACAGGATAATGTTAGGACCAAGTTATCACTGACATCCTTTTTTGTGATCAACACCATAGCACAATACCAGGCCCTCCTGGGACGGGATTAGATTCATATTAATGAATGTGTACCCTCTTCACTGCACCAGATGCTCTTTATGTGGAAAGGAGAGGAGGTAGAAGTGGTTTGGGCTGAAGACAAGCCATTCACAGTAGCTACTGACTTTGCGGATGCAAGGTATTACGACATTAACATGGACCTATTCACATTCCAAAAGGCTCAAGGAATCCTTTCATGCAGAATAACAACAGACGCTATAATGCCTCTAACCTCATAGAGGCGCGAGCCCATTATAGAACTGATTGATGACAAAAAGAAATAAAGAAAAGGCCGTAGCAGCTGCGGCCATCCAAAAGTTATGGTTACACAATCTACAAAAGAAACTAGAAGATTGCGGACCTAAGGTCTATGGGACCAAAGTTGTATATAAAGATGAAACCCATAAAATAGCATAACCGCACGAGCTAGACCCTGCACCTCTGAAATTTGAAGACATAGCCCCAGAGATCTAGGATCCACTAGAAGAAGTAAACCTCAAATCCCCAGAAGAGCTGAGGATCACATTTATCAGCTCACTACTAAATAAAGAACAAAAGGATGCCATGAAGCTAACACTACTGGAATTCAAGGACTGCTTTGCATGTGACTATGATGAAATGCCAAGGCTGGCTGGGCAGCTGGTCAAACATAGGCTTCCTATAAAGCCAAACTATAGACCACACCAATAACCCGCCTGGAGAATGTCAGTAGAGGTGGAGCTACGAGTAAAGGAGGAGATCAAACGCCTCCTACGAGCCAGATTCATACGGCCCTGCAGGTATGCTTAGTGACTATCAAACATAGTCCCAGTAATTAAGAAGAATGAGAAACTGTGAGTTTGTATAGATTTTTAAAACATAAACACAACCACACTTAAAGACGTGTATGTAATGCCTATTGCAGGCAGGTTAATAGATGTTGGGTTCGAAAATGCTTTATTGTCATTTATGGATTTCTTCTTCTGATGCAATCAAATATTTATCACAAAAGAAGACATTCACAAGACCGCTTTCAAGTGTCCAAGCTCCATTGAAACTTTTGAATGGGTAGTTAAGCCCTTCGAATTGAAGAATGCTGAGGCCACCTATCAGTGGGTTATGAATGCCATCTTTCATGATATGATAGGAAAGCATCTAAAAATATACATAGATGACATAATGATAAAATCTAAGAAGGCACATGATCATATGGAACATTTGAGGACAAGTTTCCTCTAAATGAGGGAGGTCGGCCTTAAGTTAAATCCCCTAAAGTGTGCTTTTGGTGTAACTATTAGTAACTTCCTTGGATTCCTGATCCACAAAAGGTGATTGAAGTAGATCGGAATAAAGCACGAGCCATCTTGGAGGCAAAGGCGCTGAGCAATAAGAAAGAACTTTAAAGGTTCCTGGGATAGGTCAATTATCTCAGGCATTTTATCCCGAACCTTACAGGAAAGATGAAGGAGTTTTTCAAACTCTTGAAACTTAAAAATGTTGAGGAATTCGCCTGGACCGGACATCATTAGGCGGCCTTTGACAAGATAAAATAACATTTGACAAAACCTTCAGTCTTAGCAGCCTTGAGGGAGAACACCCCTTTTTTACTGTATTTAGCTTCTACCGCCACGTCCATGGATTGTATATTAGCCCAAAATGTGGATAAGGGATGTGAGCAAGCAATCTATTATCTAAGTAGGTGTTTAACTCCCATTGAGGCTAGATACTCAGCTGTGAAAATAGTGTGTTTAGTGCGCTATTACGCTTGTACTGAGTTAAGGCATTATATAATAAACGCTGTTGTGTATGTGGTTTCTCATTTTGATTTAATTAAGTACATGCTTAATCGGCTGGTCATGACGGGCTGTATAGGAAAATGAAGTTTCACCTTGGCAAAATTTTCTTTAATATTTTTGTCTCAAAAATCAGTAAAAGACCAAGCGTTAGTAGACTTCCTAGCTGATTATCCCTCAGTTGGGTTCCTTGAAGATGAGCGGGAACTACCTGTGTTCTCAATAGTTCTGGGGCCTTGGGTCCTTACATTCGATGGATCTAGTAATGAACAGGCATCCGGGGCCGGTATAGTGATAACCTTTCCTATGGGGATAAAAACGATACTATCTATTCAATTAAATTTTGAGTGTACTAACAATCAAGTGGAATACGAAGCACTGCTCACAGGGCTTGAGATTCTTCAAGAAATGAAGGCCCATAATGTAGTCATAGAGAGGGATTCTCAATTAGTTATCAAACAGTTAACTGGCCAGTAAAAGTGCACGAGCCTAACTCTAGTGATGTTTTATGCTGGGGCTTCTCAGGTTTTAAAGGAGTTTGAAACAATAACGTTGATTCACATTCCTCAAGCTCAAAACTGAGAAGCTAATGAATTAGCTTAAATAGCGTTAGGGCTAAGGTTGTCACCTGAACTCACCATAAAAGTAATTGTGGTAGAATAGAAAGAATATCCCTCGGTCATTCAGCGTGGCTTTTGTAACACCCTCAAATTTACAAACCAATTTTTCACAAATTATTAAAACCATTATCATGGTAGAAAATTTTCTTACCATGATACATCCAAGATAATATACCACAGGTCTTAAAATATCTCAAAAAGCAATTAGAACCATGAGGGACAGTCAGGATCCTCATGGCATGATATTTAAATTAGGTCATAAATCAAGAGGGACAAACATAATCCTCTTGGTCAAAAAAATACTTTTAATAAAAAGGATTAGAGTTTACATGCTTCACAAAGAAGATATGTCCTAAGTTGGCACAAGATACATTGTATAATCCAAAATAAGAGGCAACGTAAAAGATGGTGTTTAATACACCATAGTTACACCTCTGGTGCTTTCTCGGCCTGACTCGTTCCTGTAAAAATATTAACCACGGGGAATGAGACTTAAAAGTCCCAGTAACCAAAAATTAATATGTAATGATGCATGCGGATGTAACTAATCATGCGATTGCTAAGTGGGCACACAAAACATTTAACCGAACAATACTTTCAAACAAACCGAACAAGCATTTAATTTGTATGACTGCACCTTATATCCTCCTTTCGCCATGCTCGGACGCCAAATCACCCGGCCAAAGGTGAGTTGGACCAAGCGACACGCCACTCATTGGGTCCAATGAGGGCTTACCACGTGGTAATAATTAACCGAACAGAAATTCCCATTAACACCATACATTAAAATACCCTGACAAGTCATGCATCATTCAAATATCCAAACAGGAATATATCCGAACAATAATATCTCATCATGATAAACAAAAATAAATTTTTAACCCACTTGGCAATAATTTCAAACAAGTATATACAGTATTTATTTTCAATAATTCATAATTTTTCCAAACAACAAAACAACACATAACCATTCACAAACACACTCATCACAACACATTAATAATGGTTACCTTGTGTCTTGAATAACAAGTTCCCCTTCACAACTCCTTTTTCACCACTATCTTTGTCAATATAATCTACATAATTATTTCACAATACTATATATTAATTTTACATTAAAATAAATAACTCTAATTTAAAGAGTTAGAAAGTCTTAAATCTATAGTCCATATTAACACTAATTTAAGATTTATGCCTCATTTAACTTCCCAAATTCTTTTCTAAAATTCTCGTACCCTAATGAACTATTTTTTTTTATCCTCAATTCATTTCTAGTATCACAATTTCATCCTTCTACATTCTAAAAATTCATCCAAAAATAAATTAAAAATTTTAGAATTATCCTGAAGCCTCAAATCACCTTTCTATAACCTCAAAAATACCTATTCATACTTAAATAAATATTTAATAATCATAGGTTTATCCCTACGTCTCAGATTCCACATAAATTCAACCATATAGATCTAGATTTTAACTCAAAAGTTCTTAAACATGAGTTTCAACCTCAAGAAATATTCTATAATATTTATTATATCCCTAAGAATTTTAACCTATATTTTTAATCCATCATATCATCAGATTAACTATCCTATAGAAAAATCCTAATCAAAATATTTACTCTATCCTACAAAATAATTATATCACTAGAAAGCTAATATTATTTAGAAAATAACTATAAAATTAATTTTGTAATTAAATAAATTTTTAAATGCTAATCTAAACAGGAAAGTTAGAACATACCTGAAGAAAAAGAAAATAATCCCCCCTTGTGAGAAAACGCCGAGCAACGTGAGAGGAAGAGAGAAAAATAATATAAAAATGGGATTGTGAGTCCCAAAATTATATTAAAAAAAACTATAGGTTTGAATTTAATTATTCAAACCTTTGGGCCAAAAGTTGCAATTTTCTCTAAATTGCATCTTAACCTCTCATGCTTCCTAATGCACACACCCCCTCCTTTTTATACATGAAGGCACCTCTTCTCTTCCCTCATCTAACCAATGTGGGACTTAGAAACAACAACCTTCCACCCCCTTTTTTTTGTTCCTTCTACCTTCTCTCTCTTTTTTT
The DNA here is from genome assembly GCF_029017545.1 of Prosopis cineraria. Taxonomy (NCBI): domain Eukaryota; kingdom Viridiplantae; phylum Streptophyta; class Magnoliopsida; order Fabales; family Fabaceae; genus Prosopis; species Prosopis cineraria. The sequence continues at coordinate 38,024 of NW_026555443.1, forward strand.
TTCAACACATACATAAAAAAAATATTTATGTATTATATCTTAACTAAATATTGCTTATGTGGTTTTAAATTTAAATTTTTAAATTCATAATTAAATACCTAACCATAATATTATTTCTAAATAACCTCAAATAATATAAATTCCTATTATTATCATTTTTTTTTCAAAACCTAAATTCTACAATTTCTTTATTATATAAAAAATCAGGATGTTACAGCTTTTGTTACCAGCCATTGGCACTTAAGGGGCATTATTTGGGCTAAATATAAAACGTCGCTCAAATAGGTCATGAGGCTAGTTGGGCTGAGTAATTGAAACGTCAAGCCCAACCGAAACAAAAGAGGCTGGCCCTTAAGCTCAATAAAGTCCACAATAAATAAATATGCTGAAATCCTATCAGCTTCAAATATCAGACCGTTGGCACGAAGACACGATCCTAAGTAATGTTGAAATCTATGCCTAAGTAGTTCGGTGAAACGAGCCGTTTATCAAAAATGGAGAGACCATGCCATAAATTTTGCGGGATTCCTGATTCTTCGATAGAATATGCTAAGTCTCAAAGAAAAGGCTTCTACTATTAGACACTATAAATAGAAAGAAGAAAAATAGAGAAGTTTAGTTAATGCTCGATCAAGACTCGCATATTTTACATTCATTAGCCCTTTTTTAATTTTGAGTTTTAGTCTATAATTTTTACACTTTAATCAAATTACACACTTATTCTACTAAAATCTTCTATCTTTTTACATCCAAGCGAATTGTGGTAAAGGAATTTGGGACTTTTTTCATTATCTATTGAAACTCAGCATTTCTAATATGCTTGGTATTTATTGTTTAACCATGAACAGTATGTAACTATTTTATTAGAGAGTAAAATTTAATTAAAAATACCTTATATTTTTAAATGGAGCGAGCACGTGTTATCCCTGGTGAGTTGCTTTTTTTCCATCAACATATATGTTTTTTAATATTATATATCAAAAAATAATATATTATTTTATTAACCAGATTTTGACCCCGGCGATGTATGAGAATATTTTTTTACTTGTTTATAAGTACTGTAAAAAACTCATTTGAAATGTTTTTTTGAATATTTGTAAGGATCTTTTTATCATTTGAAGAGTGAGCATACAATAAAAAAAATAAAAATTTTAAAATAAATTATTTTTGTGGATGTGTGATATGTTACTTTATATAGATTTAAATTTAAATAAAGATTTATTATATTTTAAAATTTGTTTTAGTCTTCATTTAACTGTAGGTAAACGGTAACAATTTAAAAGATAAAAATTTTTAAATGAAAAAATAAAAAATAATTTATTTTTGCGTACTCAAAATAATATATTATATTTATGCTAAAAGAATTCTAATATTAAAAAAATATGCTTACAAATGGCTTCATCTACTATATCATATTATTTTAAAAGCTCAAAATAACTTCTTAAAAGAATTAGATTTATTCTTTTTTTCATATTTTGGTTATTTTAAAATTTTTTAATAAACATAATAAAAACTTGAAAAATATATTTTTTTCCAAAATAAATTATTCTTTCAGAAAAAAGCTAAAACAAATGGGCTCGATAAAAGAATGGAAAGATGGAAGCTGACTCATAATCTATATCAATAATACTTCACTGGATTCCTATTATACTTTTTTTATATCTAATTTTCACTTGCTAAGAAAGCAGTTAAAGTTAACTAACATAAAAAATCAATCATATATTTTCATGTAAATATTGATAATTTAAATAATACAGAAGTTATAAACATAAATTCATGTTCATTTGTAATTGACAAAATTATAGATTATGATATAAAATAATTTTATTTTTTACTCGTTTTATAATATAAAATAATTATAATTATAAATTTATATCATATTTTTGCTTTTTTGTCCAAATTATTATGCTTATGTTATAATCATAATCCCACGTGTATATCACATGGAGAGGGGACTGGACGACTCGGCTTTGCTCTTCTTACCTTTCACAGCTCTGCTGCATTTAGGAGAAAATATGAAATTTGTATGGTTTATATTTAATATTTTAATTTTAATTTTTTTATATTTATTAAGATAAAAAATTTACATGGGTGATCTAAATTTACGGATGATATATATGTAAATTTAATCACCAATTTGAACAATTCAGTTTTAGCATGGATGATCCATGTATTTATATATAACTTAATAAATCTCATTAGCAGTTTGAACAATTCAAGATTTAATATGAATAATTTAAATTTATAAAAAGAAAATTAATGGAGTAAACACGATCATTGGTCGCAATAGTTTAGGTTTAATATGGGTGGCTTGAATTTAATGTTAAAAATTTATAAAAATTATAAAAAAATTTAATATTAAATTTACACTATTTAAAATATATCTGAATAGTCAATTAATAAAAATTATAAAAAAATTAAAATTCATATTAAATTTGAATAGTGCAAACTGATTTTAGATTTATTTTAATAACTATAAAATAAAAATAAAAATATTAAATTTAAACTATCTGAATTTTATTTATATGGTCAAGATTTTTTCCAAAATACAGCGGAATTGTGGGAGGTAAGAGGATCAAAGCCAAGTCCAGCTGGGGAAGGGCACAGTAGAAAAGACAAGTAGGTAAGAAAACTTTTTGGGATGAGAAGTAGAGACCGATTTCTATATTCCAATATTTAACAAAAAGAAAAAAGAAACTCAACTTGATATGAATTGAATTTTAAATTTGTAGTATATAGGAAAATATTTGCAAAAGTATAGAATCTAGACGTGCGCGCGCGAGCGCACATATTTGTAATACTGGAGTCAATTTGCTTTAAAAAGGGTACCTTGTGTCATGTGAGTGGGTCAATTTTCTCTGAAAAAATCCCTCCTCGGGAGCAAAAGCAGTGACTGCCCGGCTCACTAATCATTCCAAGTTGGAACCTTATTTTATAGGCCATTTTGGAATCCAATCCTCTCGCTAGGTCTTGTGCCTGTGCCACATGGCTCATCCTCATTCCCTCATCCAACGGGCCTCAAAATTTATTCTTTTTCTCATATTATATTATTATTAATTTATAATTCTATGCATAATATTCAGTTCATAAAAATTACATAGCAGTTAAACTTAAGATTTTAAATTCATAAAAATTCCAGTTCTATTTGACTCTATTTTAATCCATCTTAGCAATGAAATTTAATTTCCACATAGCATAGGTTTTTGAATAAAATAAGATTGGTTACATATTATATAAAAGATTAGTACTTCTTATGCCATAAAATAAACAACATGTAAGATAAGATTCTTCCAATGTGCCAAAATATTTAATATATTTATTCTTGTTTAAAAAATAGCAAATAGAATCTGATGATATAAAATATTTATCATTTTTGGAACGTTTGGTTGGATAGCTTCATTTTTAAATTTAAAGAATTCTGAATTTTTAATAGTAGTCTTACGCAAAGTAAAATGGACTCTTTTTTTTTTAAAAAAAAAAAAATTCTGTTGTCCAAAAGTGGAATGGATTTGTACCATATGTAAGGAGGGCCCACGGAGAAGAGATGTGGATCGAAAAGCTGGCCCCACATGTCTATGATTCACAGATTTTATTTTAAATATATTAAGCTGTCCTTTTCATGGGACATGCTGCTACATCTCTCACTCACTCACTCACTAATCTGCCCACGAAGGTTCACCACAATTATTAAAGTCATGCTCGGTCCATTCCCCACCCCACCCAAAATAAGACACAAAAACAAAAAGAAAGAAAAATTCAACACAAAATAAAAAGCATATTCCATCTATTACAAATATGTGCAATCAATTTATAAATTATTTGCATTTCTTTTATTATTTGTATTTTTTGGTAAATATAATTTTAAATTTTAGGAATGATAAAATTAGTCTTTTAAATTTATCTTATTTATTGGTTTAATCCTTTAAATTTATTTTTGTTATAAATTTGGTCATTTAAAAATGAGATAAAAGACTATTAAAATTTTCTGATGTGAATAATAAAAGCATCGTGTATAATAAAATTAGAAAAAAAATAATATAACAAACAAAATTCATACTCTTTTAATCATATATCTACATATTTTACATATGACTACTTATGTATTTAGTCTTTTGCACTTAATATACTTTTATTTAATCAAATCAAAACAAGTAAATTTTAATATGATTATAATATTAATAACAAGAGTTTGTTATGAAATACATAATTTATAAAAGATATGTATGTCTTAATTTAATTAAAAATAAGTACTTTATATATATGAAGCTAATTATATAATTTTTTTCTTTTACATATCAGATTAATTTGTAGGTCAATTTATGTTTTAAAATATAAAAAAGTTATAAAATAATTTAAAAATTATATATGATATCGTATTCATGGAAAATTAAATTTGAAAAATTAAAATAACTTTAAGGGAGTAAGAATTTTTTCCCCCCTTGGAAATACAGGGTTAAAGATTTACTTCCATTCATTTTCATGCGTCACCCCACTTTGTTTTTAAGTTTCGCCACCTGGAAATTCTTTAATGCAGTTCACCGGCCTATCACCTACGTCTTCATCAATCACCACTGGCATTGGATGGGCACACGATAGCCCCAAGCGGCTAAGCCACTTCTTTACGCTGTCGTTTCCGGGCGACCTAATTATGCTTAGTTTGCGTGCGCATTATTATATGCTCTGCTAGTCCTCTCTACAATTTAATTTTATCAATCTCATCAATACTAATCAATATAAAAAATAAAAAAATAAAATATATAAAATTTTAAATTTATACCTATTTAACAAATATTCTCATAAAAATAATTTTAAAAATATCTTAATTAAAATATATTTTTAATTTTCTAACTTTATATAAAATTTTAATTTAATCTTTTAATTGTATAAATTATTTTTTATTCATTTAATGCTAACATTATTAGTTTCAAATGATTATTTTTATACCATTCATTCATTATTATTTTACAAAAATTAAATTTAATATGTTAATATTTAAAAGTTTAATACTTCCTGTACATTTTTAATCTTTTAAAGTGTAATTATTATCTTTTCTTTCAAAGTGTCTCTATTAATGAATGATTTTATATTTATTGTAAGTGTTTAATAGAAATAAATATGAAACTATAGGGTTAATTTGTTAGTAGGTAACTACTTTATTAAGAGGTGGGATTTTGTTAAAAATACTTTACATTTTTTAATGGAGGGAATATAAAAAATTATTGAGATAAAATTAACAATATTAAAATTAAAGGATTAAAAAATATTTTATAAAATTAAAAAATTTAAAATAAAATATTATATAAAATTAAAAAATTAAATATATACTTTAATCAAATATCTTTTAAATGTTACCCCAAAACCACACCTTCATTTGTAATTGAAATCGAACTTGCCTTATAAATGTGAGCCAGCCCTCTCTTATCGCCCTTCGTTCTGCTTTTAGGTGTCATTTCTTTCCATCTCAAACCCCACCTTTAGCTTTCCCCTCTCTATCAGTTTTCTCTGCCCTCGCCATCCATAGGATTTTGGCTTCGGTATTCCAACCTTTTGATTCCGATCTCGTAACGAATCCTAGCTGCGCTTCCCGATTTCTGCTCTGTCTTCAGATAATCTGAAATTAATGTCTAACGCGAGACGACGAGATTTGTTTGATGCTGACAAGGCCAGTGGATCTGATCCCTCCGACCATCCAGCGATTGCTGAAAATTTTGAGGATTCTTCGTCCGTGGATAGCGTTTCTTTGAACGGCGTCGAATCCGCCGGTTCGAGTTGTAGGCTTCCAGGAGAGAGCGGTGGATCGAGGAGGGAGACGATGCTTACGCAGCGGTTGACGGATATACTTGTAGATCAGGGCGATGGTGATCTTTTGCTCCAGCAGACCAACCCGGATGATCATCTGTTGCAGTGGTTTCAGGCTCTTAATATGCAGATTATGGGGGCATGTCGCGCTGATGAGAGGCTCAAACCCTTGTTGAAGATGAACGTCTCCGGCGGCGTCGCAGAAGATCCCCTGCTAACCCAATTAAGTCAGGTAAGAGTTGTATTTCTGTTTCCCGGTGTTTTTATCTGAAAGATGTCCTGAGTCTTGGCGGCCTGAGCGATGAGGCCACTGTAAATTTCATTTTTAGCCTGAATTTTCGAGATTGCACAAACGACTTGTTCGTACTTCTTTTTTGTTCGAGTTTGCATCGAACCAACAACTTATTTGTTTTCTCCTCAACTTCTGTCAGATTTGTCATGTAAATGGCTAACCGCCCTTTAATTTCTCTTAATTGTGCAGCATTTCGAGCCAGCAGAGGTTGGGATGCTTGCCAGATGCTTCTGTGTACCTCTTGTTTCGATACGAGTTGGAACGATTCACAAGGAAGGGTCACGTTTGTGTCCTACTGCCAATAGGTAATCTCATTTAAACTCTTGTGAAAATCTACTTGTTAGATGTTCCCCTATATCTTCGTCAAGGGGAGAATCTTTGTATGGATATTATTGTAGATATTATAGCGTTTCGTTTACACAAACACAACTCATTTGTACTGTGCATTTTGAGGGATGTAGTTATAAAGCTTGAGTGCATTTTGCGACCTGAAGGATTTATTAATTATCTTAGTTTACCGTTCTGTCCCTATGATTTATTGTTGCCATGGTTATATATTCAATGTCGTATGAACGTATTCAAATTTTGGACTCATTGCCATATGTCCTCTTAATTATTATATCTATTAGCAGTTTGTTCTGTATTTCAAACTATGCTTCATAAACTATGCAGGCTGCTGGGTTTATGATTATCCATGTTGTTATAATAGTTTTCTGATGTTTCGCTCTTGCTCACGGATCTAAATGTACCTGTAAGTTAGTGTCTGTGTGTATGATCTTCTGTGTACTTAAGTATGATTTGAAAGCATTGACCTCTCTATCCCTTACACGCTTGCACATTCTGTGCTTCTGCATTCCTTGTTGATAATTGAAGCATGCATTTGTTTCCTGCACGCCTGTGTGTAAATCTTTTGTCAAATTATATGTGATTTTATGTTGGGTCTCTGTTGCTTGTTTTCTTTTGTGGCAACGTCCTTTTTCTATCTTATTTCCAATCTTTTTGACAATAGGACTGTGACACCGCTTTTATCCTTGATTTTCATATCTCAACAGAAGCCAATAATAAAATCATTTTATAGCTCCTTCAACTTCAAGATAAGCTATGACTTTTTGGTCCATTTATGATATTCAGTGATTGCTATAAATATATAAACTAGCTCCTTTAGTGCATAGGTTTTGGATGTTAAAACTATTTGTTTGCAAAGCTTGATATTTTCTGATTATTTGCCTTCAAGAGTTCTCATTTGGTTTCTCTATGTTATTCAATTGGAAACCAGTTGTCACATGGCCACGAACACTTTCCAGTTTACAGTTTCTTCAATTTTTTAATTGATACCTTTTATGTTTCGCATACAAATTTATTCCTTAGGCATCATGTATGATTGTATTCCATTCACTGCATATTTCTCTTTCTTTGGGCCGTTACATTTTTGTCTGTCTTAACTGGCTTTTCTGCAACTACAGTGATGATTTTTCTGCTTACATTGACACGTCCGGTCAAGCTCGAAGTAGCAATTATTGACTTGCTATTCATGGATTCACATATCTCTTATAGCGACTTGCTTTCATTATCTGAGATTGAATTGCTGGTTGTTATTCTGAATTTAATTGTAGTCTTCTTACTGAAGTGCGTAGTTTGTTGGGTGATCAATAGAAATTGTAGGAGTCCATAGTTTAGATTATTAATGGTAATATGTTCATTCTTCCAAGTAAATATGTCTTTTGGCTTGTAGGTAACTGGGCGTATTCTATTATGATCTCTGAATTAAGAAGAAGTAAAGGTAGTTCCATGATCCTATATTATACATATTGCTGTCTTGCTTTTCAGATCTTGAGGTTTGAAGTTCTTTTGTCGAATAAAATTAACTAACATCTTGTGCTGAGGTCCACCTTTAATCAGTATTGTAGTTGTTGTTTGCTTATCATATTTGTATACTGTCTTTGTTGTGTGTGTTGGTTTTTTAATGTTTGCTTTAGGATGATAGACATGTTATTTTTCTTTCATTTTCATTAACGTGGTTGCTTATGCTAAGAATCTATTTTATTTAGTTTTAGACCACCCAGCTGTAATAAGATCCCATTTGGTATTTGGCTGTGTTGATATGCTAGTTTTTTTTTGCGAAGCAAAATATGGTATATATACTGTATGTTGAGATGCTGTGGAATAATATCCCATTTGTTTCATTAATTTCTGGATTCAGGACTCTTTATGGTATATGTTGACAACAACAAGAAGAAGCCTCATCTTACTCCATAAAATTTGTTATTGATCATTTGAAGAGTATATCTTTCATTTTGAAGCATGCATTGTGTGCACACTCGCACAAGTACATACATGTGTATATAACAGAATGTTCTTGCATGCTGTGCTCCCTCTATTTCTATATATAAGAGGAAAAAACTGTATCACATAGTTTAAGTAAGTTAGTTAACTATAACAACTGTGTCTGAAAATAGAACAATTGGACCAAAATGCCTTGTGTTAATCAACATAAGGATGCATTATTTCTTGTTAATGTAAATTATGAGAGGTGATTTAGGAAATGTGTAATAAATGCTCATTGAAATGGGTGATTTTTTTATATAAAAAACAAGTAAAAAGTGATAGTTTTTCTTACAAATAAAAATGGAGAGTATGTGGCTATAAATTATGTGCCCATAAGTCCCTTTTTATGATTCTTGTTGATCAGCAATGATTATCATGCAGGTGGGGGAGCCAGTTAGAACTGATAAGTATTTTGAGCTAACTGCATAAAAACTTTGCTATAAAATTATATTGATGTTCTGCAAATCCTATTACTAGTTTTATTATGACTTGTTATTTGAGAGGCTTACTAAAAGGTAATATATTTTTGTCATGAGATCTAAAAGAAGCAGATTTTATAGTTTACAACACACACACACACACACACACACCAGTGCATTGGTATGGAGCACATATGTTCGTGGTTATAGCCTGGGGTTACTTGTTTACTCTTGCAGTTTTACTTTTTTTTTAAAACATCAGAGGCTATATTCAATGTGAAATTAAATGCTAAACTAAACTTATGATTTCGTACAAACTCCTAGAATCTTTGTATAGATAGTGATGGTTAATTAGACAAGGCTTTTTTATCATTGGGTTACTGCTTTTTGATTCAGTTTTATACTTTGGTGAAAGTTGTGACATGGTATCTCTTTTTGATACTTTGTTTTCTTTTTGATACTTTTCTTTTTCTACTAGTTTATTAATGTGGTATCATTCTATTTTGAGTTGTTTACAGGGGAAACTTGGGTCTTACACTGCTGCCAAGTTCTGATCTTCGTCTCTCATTCATTGGAGATGATGGCAATGTAGAAAGGATGTTTACCCTAACCAAAAAATCACATTGTGCTGCTGTTGTGATCGAAGAAATCCCAGAAGACAGTTCTGGTCGTTCCTTCCTTATTAGAGCTCCAGATGGTGTAACCTTTTACTTCTGGTGCTCAGAGAAATCTAAGCTGTTAGGAACTGAATTACTAGGAAAGGTAATTTGGGTTGCACCTTTTTTAGTCTTCCATTAAATTTTCCCTCTCGGTCCTCTTCATCTGTATATTTTAAGTTGTATCTTTTTTCCCCTTGTAAGAGATTCATACAAATATTACAAACTTTTCCCCCCTTAATCCAGTTGAAGGACTTGCTCAAGACGAAACCTTCTGTAGCAGATTTGAGTGGGATTAGCAAATCAAGGCTCGACTGTTTTGCTACTCAGCTTCGTGCTTTTCTCATGGGATCGTCAATGGGCAGTATTCATGAAAGTGTGGCTTGTACCTCAACACCATCTGCAAATGCCATGGCTCACAATGCTTCTCTGTCCGCATCAAAATATGCCAGATCTCGACATAGTGGTAGTCAAGCAATGAAGGGAAATGCACTTTACCTTGGTAGTCTTAGTCCAAAATCAAGTTCGTTCAAAGAGGGTACCCCTAGAAACTTTTCTTCTTTCAGGATTGTAAGGGAGAAGCTAAAACGTCGCTGTGATAGCCAACAGCTTGCACTTGACGACTTGTCAAATGATTCGTTGAATACCTCAGATACAACTTCAAGTCATATTGGTCATGATAAACTTCCAGAAGTCACAAAAGCATTTCCTCCTTTAAGTTTTCTTGGGTCATTAGGAAATCTTACTGTCCCATCAAACCTTGGCCAACAAGTGGAAGTCCCTCCTTTGGCTACACCACTTTTTGCCCCCCACTATTGTTGGTGCCCCCCCGGGGTTTCAACTCATCCATCCCCAGCGGCACCTTCAAAATTTCCTGTCTCGTCAATTGAATCGCATCCTCTTCCCTTGGATGCCTCCTTGTTCCCTAACGCCATTCCAGGTAGCCTATTGGCGCCAACACCGCCCCTTAGTCTAAGCACTCCTATGGAATTCCCTCCATTCCTGCCTGATCCCTTGATCAGAATGCCTCTGCCAGCTTCTCAGCAGATTCCCACCTTCACACCTTTGATATGCGATCCAATCGTTCATGTCCCAGTGATTGATGTGTGCTCTTCAGGAGGTCAGGGCTATCTTGTAAGCGCTGGCCCTGCCATGTCAACCGCCATTCCACCATTGCACCCAAATCTTGTGAAGCCACTGATTTCTGAATCTGATTCTGTGGTAAAGGGCGCAAGAGAGACTCTACGTCTGCTAATGGGCCGTTCAAGCCAGACCAGCAAACAGGTTATGGACACTTTGCCTGCAGTTTTAACAAATGCGGATGAAAAACCGAGTGTAATTGTGACTGGCAGCCGCGGTCTTTATGCCGGAACCAGAGACGTTGATGTTATTGCTAACAGCATAGCAGCCATGGGTTTAGCTTCACTCTCTGGGGCATCCAGAGCTGAGAGCGATTCCCAGGATTGTGGCGCCTGTGGAATTCCACACGAACAAGTGAGAGATTCCAGTGATGCAACTGGTAGTTAGTGCCTTTCTTTGATTCCTAGCCTACGTAATAACGTATTCCCTTTCTGGTAGTTTCTTAGGTTCCTTTTGTTCCTGCAATGTGTAGATATGTTTCTACCCTGCCCTTTTGAAATGTAACTAACTAGTGCAAGTTCTACCATTCTAGCCTTTATTCTGATGTTTGAAGAATATTTCATTACTTTGGTTTATATGTAGTTAGAAGAGTTATAATGTTCGAATATTGACGTGTGACATGCCTATTATTCAACTCGCAATATGCTTCTACGCATCAGAACACCGCTTTGATTTATCCTGCTCTAAAATTTTGTTTAGGGTAAATTGAAAATGACCTTCGTTGTTGATCAGGAAAAGTTGTTGACAGATGTTTAAATGTCATCAATCCAATGCTGTTACATGTAGAGTTAGGAAAGTGTCTGGCCTTTATATAAAAAGCTCAGGTTCAGATTTGCAAGTGTTGTTTTAAAAAATAAAAAATTAAAATAAAATTAAATATTATAAATTAATTAAAATATTTTAAAATTAAAAAAATTAAAATTCTTAATTTTTTAAAAATTAAATTAGTTTAGTGATAAAATTTAAATTTTAATTAAAAATATTTTTTATAAATACACAAGCATAATAATTATAAAAAAATAAAAAATATCAAAAATTTTATACTATACACTTATATTTATTTGATGATATTAAATTAATTTTAAAATAAATTAAAATTAATAATAATATAATGCATGTAGGATTAGTAGATTATTGGTTTCAACCAAATGTTTCACCAAAGAAAAATAATAATAATAATTATGTAATAGACTTTGAAAAATCATTCGGGCTCGAGTTTTTTTTTTACAGAGCTTATCAAGGTCAAACTCATAAGCTGGATGATTTTAAAAAATTTATTTTCAAAACTTGAACTTTTATTTAAATAGAACTTCCAAATTCGGATCTCCAAATTCAACCCTCATTTTCGACTCTAATTAGACAGACACATCAGTTTTTGTAACTTGAAAATATATTTAGAGGATATAAATTAAGAATGAAAAAAAAAAGATTAAATGATAATTTAAATTTTAAATTATAAATCAAACTTCAAATAATAAACTCTAAATAATTGAATTGAAGGTAATTTTGGTCCTACTTTGAATTAAAACAAATGTTCATTATTAAAACAATGGGGCCTGCAATCTATGTCAAATTTCACACTCCTTTTCTCTCATATCCTCTTTTTCACTCCTACCCCGTCTCTCTCTACCTTCTCCCTCCCTCTCCCCCGTGTCTCGCTCTCTCTCCTCTCTCGCTCTGAAAATACCACACTAAGTCGAAGACAACGTTAAAGCAGCTTCCAAGATGGTGAGGAAGAGATTGAAAGCTGCAGGGAGGAAAGAGACAAGGAAGGAAGGATGTGATGGCTGCAAGGTCCGATATTAAAACGGTGCTCGAGAAAACCATGGAAATTTCTGATCCATGCCTCATTTAAGAAGCCTCTTCTGCCCTCAACACATGCCACATGGCGTATCGTGTGCTCCAGGGAAATTGAGAAGAATCACTGGATGGAAGCATAAACTAGGTATAATGGAAATTAGAATGTTTAGCCAAACTGAAACGGGTGCATTATTGAAAGTTTCTTAGGTCATAACTTAAATTATTCTATTGGTTTTGTTTCCCAGTAGGCTCGTGATTTCCGTCTGGCTATGTTTCTTAATTTTGGTCTGGCTTCCGGTTCAAGAAATGGGAAGCGTAGTACAAACGATAGTACTAAAAAAACAATAACAATAAACGTGTTGTATGACTAATGTACAAGATTGAAAGCTAAGATCGAGATGTTTTCACTGGGTAATGAATAATAACGGGATGATGATAAAGGAGGAAAAAAACCGGAGGGAAGTAGTTGATGGGTTGGTCTTGGTCAATAAGTTGGAGCGAGGCTTCGAAGAAACTGGAGATATATGTACTGAGAGTAAAGGTGTAGATCTGTCCCGTAATATCATGAGGACACCCAATATCCTTAACTAATGAAAAGGTAATATTGCCCCCAAACTTTCTAAATTAGTCCAATGTGTCCTCATTGTAATAGATAAAAAGGTTGATAGTTAAAGTGCTAACTTTTTAACAAAAAATATGCCATGATGGCAAGCCAAGTAGGATATATATGATATAATTTTGATTTAATACATTCATTTAAAATATAAAAAAGAGTAAAATGTCCTTTTTAAAATTAAAAAAATATATCATTATGTATCTTGAGTCACCAAATTCTACAACATGGATTCACCTTCAGTCACTGTCTCCAAAAACATATCCTATCCTATATAATGTAGATTTCACTTATTATTTCATCAAATCCCACAAGCCCAGAAAAACAAAACCTCAAAACTTGATTCTAAGAGCAATTGAAATGAAAGCAAGTTTTCACCATTGATCTTCTTACTCTGAATTCAAACTTTTCTACTAACGAAACGACGGTGTGATCAAACTGAAGTCCGAGTTCTAATTAGAACTGAAGTCTCTACTCCCGCTAAACAAAGTTCCTCTCATTGAAACGGTGGGTTGACCGGTGGCGACAGCAGCATCGATTGCGGCGGCGGCGGCCACTGCAGTTGCGTGTTTGTTCTGCTCTTTCTCTGCTTCGAACATGTAGGATCTAAACCAAGCGAAATCAGGAACCAGTAAGGCAGAAATATTGATCCCGTCCCTGTCTTTCTTCAACCCCGACAATGCCTTCAACTGCCTGGAAGCCTTCCTCATGATTTCACCTTCTCTCCCTAAAACTTTTGAGCACGATCTAGAGAGAGAATGACAAGTTAATAAAACTCAACCAAATAAATGGGCTTTTGTATTTCTCTGGCATAAAGGTGAACAAATCGGGTCGCGTGCTTTTGAACCAAGAAGAATTTGTGGACTATGACTCGTGGTGCTTTGGAAATGATGATGGAGCAGAAGAAAAAGAGCATCGTGAACCTCGATGTCGATGAACTCGACTGTGTCATGTGAGTGAACATGAAGGGCGTGGGCCGCGTGGCCCTTGGAATCAAGCGCATGGTGAGGGTGATCATACGCTAAACAATCTGGGTCCATTATATCGATGTTGAGTGTCACCGTCCGATGTCATGCAAGTGAACGTGAGGAAGCCATTAGGAATGATGTGGTGAAGAGCTTTGATACTTAGAATGGGAAGGATTGAGTAAAGAAGGATGATGTCAGCTTTATGCTAGTGGTTTGCAGGCCCAACTTACGTGCACACGCCGTTTGCCCCATCCATTAACTTTGGGCCACATTGCATTGTCTTATAAAGCTCAGAGCCAACATTGCCCTTTTCGTTAGTTAATACTGGACGCCCCTAGGGTGATACTTTGAAGCAAGATTTGCACCTTTACCTTATTTGGGTAGCCTCTTTTGCCCTTATTTGTAGCTTTCAATCTCTTCCTCCTCGTCTTAAGAGCAAAGCGACTCTATGTCATTCTTCTGCTTCAACATCATCTTCAGCTTAGTGTGGTATTTTCAGAGCAAGAGAGGAGAGAGAGAGAGAGCAAGACCCCCCCAGGGGGTAGAGAGAGACGAGGAAGGAGTGAGAGAGGAGGGTAAGAGAGAGAAGGAGAGTAGAATTTGAAGGAAACTGCACATTTGGCCTCTTTTTTTTTATTTAAAGGGAACGGACGTTTATTTTTATTTAACAGTGAGATAAAATTGTCTTAAATTTAATAGTTTAAGATTTAGAATATACCAAGTATGAGTTTAGGGTTTAAATCACTCATGAACTTATAGTTTAAAGTTTAAATTGCCATTTAACCTAATAAAAATGGAGAAGAAGACCATTGGTCAAATTGAAAAAAAAAAAACATGTGAGGAACCAATGGGGTTAAGTCTAGTGGAAGGGGTTAGCTCCTTATAACATAACGAATCAATATTCAAATACTCATTGAGAGAGATATTCCCACTTAATGTCCCTCATAGGAAGATACGTGTGGGTAATTAAAAAAAAAAACAAGTAAGGAAAGTAGCAAGATGAAGATCTAACTTTTTGGCAAAATATTAATTTGAGATAATAGCATTTTGAATCCTTTAAATTTATTTTAAATATTGATTTCATCTTTGAAAATTAATATTTATCAATAATGTCCCTAAAAATTAAAAGCCATACTCCCTCCGTTCAAAAATATAAGACATTTTTGACCGAAACTCACCCTCAATAAAGTGGATACCTATTTTCAAACTAACCTTATCTTTTTATATTTACTCTTATTCAATACCCTACAATAAATATAAATTCATTCATCAATGGGAATACTTTTAAAAAAAAACAATGATTATATCTCGAAAGACTAAAAAATCTTATATTTTTGAATGAAAGGAGTACATATTTAGTTCTTTTGGTTTGAGGAAAAATAATATAATAAAAATTAAAAGTTAAGACAAGCAATGAGTGCATAACTCTGCTAGTAAAAGGTTTTGTTAGTTTACTGGGAATTATACAGTAATTGGCATAGTTAAAATTAATTAGTTATCACATTAAAAGTAAATTTCTAAAAAAAGAAAAATAAAAGTGATTATGGGTCCTGTTTCAAGTCTTGATGTGGCCCCTTTTAATCCAGTTTTTGTTTGAGGACAATGCTCAAAGCCCAACCAGATACGAAGCACTCCATTACATTTACATTTTGAAGCCAATTTAAGAATCGCAATATCACATTATTCAATCATGCATTGGATTGCATATACAATGGAAGTGTGAAGTGATTGCCTGTGGTAGGAAAAATCAAATAATCAATTGCTAGGGAGTAGTAACGTACGATGTACCAGATAAGTAACTTATAATCCATATTTTTACTCAAAGTAATATTAATTACTAAAATAGATTTAAAACATATATCGATTTTAATATATTAATTATAATTCTTAATCAATATGGAAAATACCTTAGATTGCATATAAAAAAAAAAACGGAGGGGACATTGGTTTGGATTTTAATTTGATGAAGGTGCTTTGGGGATGAAATTGGTGGGGTATAGTAATTCACTGTGGTTGATGGAGCCAGAGATAGTTGATGGGCTGCCATGATGAAGCATTATGATGTTGGAATGACACTCCTTGGAAATTCAAATTCAACTTAGCAAATGAGAGCTTTCTCATACTGTATCGAGTGAATTTGTGGAAGATGACCACACACACTTTTGCTTCTTTAAACTTAAAAATGCCTTCATGAAGTTGAATCCAGCGAAACAAGTTAGTATTTGTATTTCTTTAATGCTTAACCATGTCTCACATGAAATTTTCTTTTGTTAAAAAACATCTACTTTTTTCGTTCAAAAATGTAAATTATTTTTAATCGAATCTCATCTCTCAATAAAGTAATTATCTATTTTTAAATTAATTCTATCTTTTTATATTTATCTTTATTAAACACCTTATAATAAATATAAAATTATTATTAATAGGAGTATTTTTGAAGGAAAAAAGATAATAATTATATTTCAAAAAACTAAAAATGCCTTACACACATAAAGTTATTTTAAATGAATAAGTTAGTCCTTATTTTTATTTAATACTTAACCATGTCTCAAATAGAGTTTGCTTTTTGCAGAAGAACATTTATGAAAAATAAAAAAAAGCCTTAAAAATGCAATTAATAATGAGATTATTGATATCTCATCATTCAACCCCGATAATGAGAATTTGGAACGCAATGACAAGCAATTCTACAATTGGTTTTAATGTTGTTTGTTAAGAGTCAAGTCAGTATCGAGTTATGGACATACTAGGCGATATACATAATAATATAAAATAAAATAAAAACATTTGCTACGCGCCCAATAACATAGAAATTAAAAAAATGATTAAGATTGTTTAAGAAATAGCAATTCTTATAATTCAGCCAAAAAAATTTTACTTGGTTTTAGCTTCATGCAATCTGTTTTTTTATTTTCCTTTTTTAAAAAAAAAAAATTAGGTCTCTTCTTTACCGGGTAATTTTAAACTCAGACTTTCTACCTAACAAAAGATTTAGGACATGCCTGGACTCTTGTTCTCATTATTTCGAATTAATGTCATATATTGACTCACGTCACAAGTGAATTATATAAGAAAATGTCTATTTATTATGGTAAAAGTTAAGCTAACCAACAACAAATAAAGAAGTATGTAAATGAAAAGATTCATGAATCTTATGTTTTAAAATTTTTTTGCCGAAAAATGGCATTCTTTTTAATAAGTCTTGTTGATGTAGAAATAGTGGTGGAAAGGGGAAAGAGAGACTAGAGAGGAGGGAGGGATAGAAAGAAAGAAGGGAAAACCAAACAAATATTATTTGAGAGAGCAGAAAAGAAACTCAAATATCAATCTTATTCAACTTATAATCAAAGGCTTACAATTTAAGATGTGCTCATACCTATTTATAGAATCTTGGTTCAAATCCTCAAAATAAAAAGCATTAAAATTAAAGAAAATATTTTATAATTAATAACGTTCAATGAATAAATTGAATTACTTACTTTAATTTGAAGGCAACATGATGCTCTAATGCCAGAACAAGGGATCGTATCATTTCCGTTTTCCAGTTCAAATCCACCTCTCTAAATCATATTCTGCCTCTAAACATATGCGCATTAATATATCAAGGCAGGATTTGAGTTCAGGACCTCTTTTTTTTTAAAAAAAAAAAATTGTGCCATCACTACTGGAGTAGCTGGTCGATGACACGGGTATCTCATATATTCCATCTTCAATCGATTATATAAAAAAAAAAAAGGCACAAAGTAAATATATTATAAAGGCAAAGAATTTTATTATATATGAAGTCTTTAACAAAACAAAAACAAAAAGATTATTACTGTAGCTAAAGGATGCAAACTTGGGAATTAGATGGGAGTTTTGTTCGGTTGTTCCATATGAAGCTGGGGTGACTTGCAATGGATCTACTTCCAGTTATCGAATACCGTTCCTAAATATCAGTTCTAATGTATTGAAAAATGCGCAAAAAAGAAGGTACCAAAATCTGTGTATGATTGAAAAAAAAAAATTATCCTCTACTTTATGCTGCAATATTATTTTTTGGAAACAAGTATTAATTATATTTTAAAAATTGCATGAGATACTTTCGGAAATAAGTGCTAAATTGCTATTTATAGTTGGAAATTTGTATAAGAAGTCAGGACTTATATTTATGAACAACACAGAGGCGAAAATTAAGGCTCATATTTTGATACGGAAGACACGCATTAAAAACATTTTAATATCTAAAAGGGTATTTTATCTTTCCTATTTTGCCCCAATAATGGCATATGTAGTTGGAAGAATGATTATTACTCCCTCTTTCCTAAATTATAAGACACTTTTAAAAGAGTTTCACCATCTCAAAATATAAGATACTTTGAGTATATTAAAGTTTCATTAAATGCACCAATTTTAATATTACCCTTTCTCTCTCTATAATTAATTTTCGTCCCTTCTCTTTTCAGTATATTAAATAATAAATATTTTTTAAAGCTTATATTTTTATTTTAGAATGATAAAGTTGTTAAGTGTATTTAATAAGGTTTATTCTAAAAGTGTCTTATAATTTGAAATAAAGGGAGTAGTATTTATTGGAAAAAAATGAGAGACATTTTTTTTATAACTATTACATTAAACATCTATAGAAGTTTGCAATATAGAGTTCAAAGAGTTCTCCAATTTATTCATTGCTCCTTCGGATCCTATTATAAGACCTTATTAAGTAACTTACAAAAAATAAATAAATTAGTTTACTTGATTATTTACTATGATTGTTGGCAAAATATGGAAGAGTATCGCTTTTTTTAGAATATTTTTCATTCAATGAGGGTATTAAATATGAAATACTAGAACTGATAATATTGATTAAACTCATAACGGGTAGTTTTGCATATTTTGAGGCTCATTTATATGTGGATTTTTTTGGGCCCGTACTGTATTGCCTGAGCCCGCCACAGGTTGGCCTGCATTGTTACTATTTTTTTTAATTATTCATTCCCTATGCATGTATATAAACAGTAGAATTAACATACGCATTTCCATCATGCATATATATACATATATATAATGAATATGTTATACAAAAATGAGGCAAATCTATCACACAGAGACCGTTTTGATATACAACCAAACTCAAGAAGATAAAACATATATGTGAATCCATGCATGACCACGTTCAATAAAAAACCGTAGGTAGATACTAATACGGACATTGAGATCAACATAACATGCCCAATGTTATGCACGTATTACACAAGGTACTACTTTTTTCTCGGTTTCTTTTCGTTTCTTTCTTTCTTTTTTTTGCTAGAATAACTTTTCTATTGGTTTCTTGATGGTTACATACATATTAATGCATTGAAAATTGAATCAATCATTAAACCTGTCAACATCAAGGATCAAGGGTTCAATGAGGCTGAACCATGGGAGCAGACTTGCATCTATATATATCAGTTAACTCACCTTTTAAACCTTCCTTCACACATTGTGTCTTCATCTTCTTCCTCCTTCTTTCTTCATCTTTTTTGGGTGAAAAGCTACTTGAGCCTTGAAGATGACAAAGAAGAAAGAAGCCACTAATGCAGGAGACACTGAGAACACATGCAAGAAGTGAGGGTCTAAGGGTTGATAAACTTGAGGACTAAGGTTTGAGGGTGAGAAGTGATAGAGAAGGTTTGAATGTGTGCGATTTACCTAGGGCTTTTGATTGTTAATTTTTTTTATTTCAAACCCTTAAAATGACATTGTTTTGGGGTTTAGATTTTTTTTCTAAGAAAAAAAAAGGTAACCCACCTAACTCATGGAGTTGAGTGAGTTAACACAAGGTCACCCCAAGTTAACTGAAACTCAAAGAAATTATCAATCCAAACTGGACACGTGGTTAGTCTAATAAGGTTTTGCAAAACATGGTGTGCACGAATGTCATATAAATGCACTCCAGTAGCAGTAGGGGGTTCACAGAAAGGGATCGTGTGCTCGATGCGAATATTTGTTTATGCAAAATGCTGTACTAATTTAATTTGTATATTTGAAATATTATGTTTGGATTGAACTTTTTTATTGTATTCGCGGTGGATATCTGATTATTTAGAACTTGTAATGTGTTTTAATAATTTAAAAGGAGTTTTATTTTTGTTTAGATAATTAATTTGAAAGAAACTTAATTTCATTTATAGCACTAAAAAATTACATTAACAAGTGGCCAACCAAGTGCATTAAAATTTTTTTATTCATGTGCGTGTATTGGGTAGGTTGGCGAGCTGAATTGGGATGGATTGGCCTGATTCCCAACTCTAAAACAGACCACGGCAGTGAAAAAAAAAAAATATTAAAAGGAGACAAAGAATATTGATATCTGGTATTTAATGTTTGTAAAGCTAAAGTTTATGCAAATTACAGTTTGCAAATTGAAGTAGGGTAAAAGTAAGTGCATGGTTTATATTTAAACACTTTTTTACAAAAAAAGTTAATTTAATAAATTAAAACTTGTATGGATGATATAAGATAAAAATAAATTTAGATGTACAATAACTAAAAAAGACATGCGTGTGTGTGTGTATTATAAGTATAAAAGTGAATAGATTTAAGAAAATATTAAAATTAACATTATAATTATGAAAATAAAAAGTAGTTCATATATTATTGTGAAAAACATTTTGCAAATACTAAACACTTAATTAAACCTATTTAATGAATAAAATCATATACTTTTAAACTTAACACCTAACTAACCCCAATCAACTAACAGTGCCATTTTTTGAAACACAAGCTTTTATTATCTATTTTGGCATTGTTATAAAAATGCCAAAATAAAACCATATATAAGTTACTAATAATAAAGATATCAAATTTCTATATTAATAAATATTTCTTTGATCAGGGAAAGAAAGAGAGAGAAAATATATTATATTTATAAGGTATATATTTTATTATTTTTTATGTTTATCTTTATCTTTCTGTCTTTATAAAATGTTAGGAAAAATTATTAAAAATAATTTTTTTATCTTTATTAGAAATAAAATTAAAAATTTATTAAATTTTAATATAGATTTAATAGAATTTAAGTTTTTTTTATTCGAGATGACATATGCTAAAAGTGATTAATAAATAGGATTAGAAAAGAGTAACTAACAACAAACACAGAGCGAGGGAAGAAACTTCTAAGCACAACGGACCAATAGTGGGAAGGGAAGGGAAGAGTAAAAGAGTTGTTCAGTAATTATAAAACGGATGAAGTGCTAATAGTGATTAGATGACAACGGAAGCAATATAAAAGCTTCAAAAACTCGTATTTACCCTAACTATGTTTTGAAAGAAAAAGTAATTTGTTAAGTACTCTTATTCAAACATTTATTTCCTTACAACAACTAGTTTTAAGCTTATAAACTACAATTCGGGCCAACTAAATGCGATCATATATATATATACGTAGGAATGGATTGAGAGTTGAAATGTCAAATGGAGGGTGACAGGTGACGACAAAATAATTTAAGGGGGCAACAAAAACAAAATCCTGAATATCAAAACAAAGTGACATTGTTGTACGGAGCTGGAGGAGGAGCAGACAGGCAAACTGGAACCAGTCACAGCCCACGAGAAAAAGCCCACCTCACCCTTCGTCCTTCGTTTTCTTGTTTTTTCAATTCTTGAAATGACATGTTTGCTGTTTCTTTCTTCATTCCACAAGAAAAATGATGGAAAGCCATCGGAGTTGAGTTTAGTGGAAGCACTTAATCCGTCGTTCTTGTAGATATTTAGAATCTGACCATTCTTTTAACAAGGTCACTTCCGATAAAATCACCAGCAGTGGGAAAAAATGTGGGGAGATAGAAAGAAATGAGGGGTGACGTGGCAGGAAGCCAGGAAAGTGGAGGCAGCATGATGTGACATTGAGAAGATCAATAATGAAAGAGTGGGCGTCCCCACGTGGGCCCCACTTAATTGGCGAGACACGACAGATCCTCATCACACCCCCCCCTCTCTCTCTCCGCAGCCTCATCATATACTGTTCCAAGTTCCAACAGGGGACGTGGCTTCTAGAATGATTGAGCGCAGTGCGCAGATTCGTTCTAAACATTTACATATTCAACCCCTCCTTAGAAACACCATTCATCTTTCATCCCCACACAATTCCTTTATATTTTAAATAAAAAACTATCTCCGGACAGAATGACGGTGAAAAGATTACTTTTGTTTTAAATTATGTATATATTAAAATTTTTGATCATATACAAATAAAATTATATTATATTTAGACTCTCTAACGGAGTTGAGTCTAATAAAAAAGCTAACTTTCACAACGTGACAAACTAAAATTTAAATCCTAATAAAGAGAGTTGCTCATATTTAATGCTTAACAATATTTTAAATAGGATTGTCTTTAATAGAAAAATATTAGTAATCGATGAAAAAATTTGAACCACCCAATTTAAATAGAGCTATCAAGTAGAATCCAATCGGCTAGCCTTATTAAATTTGATTTTACTTTAGAACTTTATTTTGGTCAGCCCGTCCCTATCCCTTAAAGCCTCGACCCAATTTTTTGTTTCATTTTTAAATTAAAAAATTTTAAAAAATAACATATTTAAAATTTTAAAAAGTTATTACACATAATATTAAGTTTAGATAAATAAAACTTAAATCAATACACATAACAATAAATTTAAATCTAATAAAAAATAAAAATATCACAGAATTAACATTGATAGTAATCAAACTTTACTAGTATTATCAACTAAATCTTGATAATTTTTATTATTATCAATATCAATATAATTTTATTATTTTTTTATAGAGCTTCATCAGTGGCAAAGATATCAAAAATTTCATATATTCCTTCATTTTTGTGAAATAAGATTAGGATTTTAAAATTAATGTAATATTTAATTTTTTAATATTAAAATTTAAAAAAAATTATAAAATGGTTTAAAAAGACTAACATTTTATTTTAGGACTTAATAGGGCCCTTTTAAGTCCAAATTGTTATTTTATACTTTAAAGTAGTAACTTAACTTTTTATTTTTTTTAAGTTTACAAGGATTGGCTCAATAGATGTGGCTTTAATTGATAACCCTAAATTAATGGTCCAGATTTAGGTGATGATCAAGCAAGCATTGAAGTTGTAAATATGCAGGACTTAAAAATTAAAAATATTTTATAAATTTTATGTAATCTCCCAATAATAAATTCACTTTGAGATTTAATTGTAATTTTCCCTTATTTTTGCCCTTTGCAAACGAGTTCAGGCTAACAAAACGTTCGTTTCAGGTGGGAACACATGGAGAGGTATTTCATTTTCCCTGACATCAAATTCTCGCGACCAAACACGAAACATGTCCTTTGTCTTAGTGTCTGGTATTAAATATCCGTCATGACACATGTCAGTATTATCAATAATCTTATCATTCTTGATGAGGATATATTAAAAAAAAAATACTATCACCCAATAATTTATCATTACAAATAACAACTCGAAATATTTTAAATTTAAAATTGAAATATAAAAATGCATGATTACTATATAGAATTGTTTTACCTGACAACATAGCAGAAGATATTCTGGTATATAATTTCCTTTGCAAAACAGTGAAGTTTGAATATCCAAAGAACAATTTTGAGAGCTTTGAGGGGATTTGTTCGACCATGATGTACTAATTTTTGAATTTAATTTTTATAGAAATTACCTCGACCAGGTTGTTCAAATGCGTTGACCACACTGTATTCAAACATAAAAGATAAACTAATTTGAGTGCATCCGAAGTTTTTCTATGGCAAAAATATTCGACCAAGTTCTTACAATATTCTAACATTAGTTACATAATTCATTATGCGCTATTCGAATATATTTAGTTAAGGATGTCAGAATAGATCCTTAATTGACACAAATTCAAATACGTTATGTTCAATTTCAAAATAACTCTAGATTGTGTCGAACATTTTCGAACAGTCTGCTAGAAATCATATTTGGCCAAAATTCAAGGGTGAAAAGTTCACTTTAACGTTGAAAATAATTCGAATCAGGAGAAAAGCACTGAAAAAACCATTTTACAAGTGAAGCAAAATAAATTTCTTAATGTAAGGATATTAAAGTCTTGGCTTCATCTTGCATGTCTTTTGCCTTTGTTCATTTGCTCTTTTAATAACATCGTCGTAGTCTTGCAATAGGCATTTTAGGAGTTTTATAGTTTATAGTATCACCAAAACTCAGGGAAATCCAACAAACCAAAGTCCAGATGAATGAGAAGAACAAAAAGAAAGTCACCTAAGTCTAGGACAAATCAACCTAATAGTATAACAAAAAAGAATAAAAATAAAGGCAAGGAGAAAATGCAAAGAGAAAAAAAGAATTGTGAGACAGAGACAGATCAAGTGGAGTGGATAAAAAAAAAAAAGGATACACATATTTAAAACTCATTGAATTTAAATTAAAACATCAAATAATATAAAAATACACATGTGAAAGCAAAAAAAATCCCTGAATTTAATGCTTTTCAAATTCAAATTTTTAAAGCATGAAAAATTAATATGAAAATTTTGTATTATATAGCACAAGTTTTAAATTAAAAAAAATTGAGGGGGGTCTGCCTCTTCAACCACATGCCACTGGAGAATTAAATGGGCATAGTTGTGTGATTGTTTTTTTTTTTTGGTAGGTCATAGTTGTGTACTTGTGTGATTGTCTTTTCTACCAAAAAAAACTTTTATTTTTCATGGTAAAAATCAATGATCCTAACATTTTGGAACATTAGTGGTTTGAAAAATATGATATTGTATTTAAAATTCTTATATCAAAATCGTAATTAATCTAAAGTCAAGAGACATGCGCATTATAAATTTTCCCTTCATATTATTCCCTCCATCCCAAATTTTAGGTTACTTTTAAAGAAATTTTTTTATCTCAAAATATAAAATACTTTAGGTATATTAAAGTTTCATTAAATGTACAAATTTCAATATTACTTTTCTCTCTTTGTAATTAAATTTCCTCCATTCTCTTTTTAATATATTATATAATAGGTATTTTTGAAAGTTTATATTTTTGTTTTGAAAATATAAAGTTGTAAGCACTTAAATATATTTAATAAGATTTACTGATATATAAAATTTTGTTTAAAAGTAATTTATCATTTAAGACGAAGAGAGTATTAAGTTAATTTAGGCTCAGCATTGAGTTGAGAAAGTAATACTTTTGAAAAGCATAGACTTTGTATTTTCTAACAAATTGAAGTTCCTCCCCCAATTAACGACATCAATGCATCTTACATTAAATATAAAAGATATATTATAAAGTCATCCACCACTTTGTTCTAATGCGGTGAATGATTATACGCTACATTGTACAAGATCTAGATTCACTTAATAATTATATATATACATATATATAGGCTTTTGCATTGATATTTTTATTTTTTTTCTTTTAAGGAAGGCAAAGCGAAAAGCCATTATCTTTTCGCTAAAGCGATAAATAAAAGAAAGACTTTGAATTGTAAGGTTTTGAATCAAAATTCAGATATGAAGTTGTATGAACCTGATGGAAGTTAATGAAATGCTTTTATTCAAATGTTAGACATTTAATATAAAAAGAACGTTAAATTATGCAAAATTCACCTTAACTTTAAAATAATTGCATATAATTTCTCATATTTAAAAGTTTAAAACAAAACCTTTTTATCCTTTTTATTTCTTTGCGACAAACTCCACTATTGTTATTTTTAATTATCCAACTAACAGAAGTTGTCATATTATATTTTAAAAAACCTATATAGTAGCTTATGTGACATCAAATGTAAATTACTAATGACTTTATAAAAATTTATCCATATTTTTTTATTATTATTAACTTACATTGGATGCATTACAACAATAAAAACTTATATGAGAGCTTATTTTTTTTTGCCTACAAAAGTACCTTAAAAAGGCTCCTAAATGTAGCACTTTCATATATATGGGAATGTTTAGAAAGCGCTCCGTCAAGGTTGCAAATGACCTTTTTGTCCCCAAAAAAATAGCAAATGACCTTTTTGTTTTCACTATAAATAACAAATATGCAAACTGATATCATTAAATAATAATTAAATAGATCAATGTTATATAAAAAATATCATATTTTTGTACCTTGTAAAATCTCCAAATGCTCAGCATATTTAGTTACCAAATCAAAAGTAATCAAGGGTCTAAATCTTATAAGAATTACCAAGTTTGTAATTAGTACAAATGGGATCCTTAGTTTTTATAGTTTAAAATAATTCAAAATCATTTATTAAACTTTCAATCAGAGTAAAATAATGTATCGGAAGCATGAGATACCTCAAAGGAATAAAAAAATTCAAAACAATTGAAAAATATCAAAGATTGAAAAATAGAGCAGTGTGTCATGGCATGTGCACATGTGCCGCTAGGACTTCTCCTCCATGCCACATGCACCTGCGGCGTGTTGCACCATATCAAACAACATTTCTGTCATTATTTGACAACAAATCTAAGTAACTTTCAACGTGCCCTATTTCTTCATTCAACATCCGAATGAAACGATTTAAGTGTCTGTAGAAAGTTCTTTTCACAAACTGTAACATCCTGATTTTTATATAATAAAGAAATTGTGGAATTTAGGTTTTGAGGAAAAAAATGATAATAATAGGAATTTATATTATTTGAGGCTATTTAGAAATAATATTATGATTAGGTATTTAATTATGAATTTAAAAATTTAAATTTAAAACCACATAAGCAATATTTAGTTAAGATATAATACATAAATAATTTTTTTTTATGTGTGTGTTAAAAAAAAAGAGAAGGTAGAAGGAACAAAAAAAAAGGGGGGTGGAAGGTTGTTGTTTCTAAGTCCCACATTGGTTAGATGAGGGAAGAGAAGAGGTGCCTTCATGTATAAAAAGGAGGGGGTGTGTGCATTAGGAAGCATGAGAGGCTAAGATGCAATTTAGAGGAAATTGCAACTTTTGGCCCAAAGGTTTGAATAATTAAATTCAAACCTATAATTTTTTTAATATAATTTTGGGACTCACAATCCCATTTTTATATTATTTTTCTCTCTTCCTCTCACGTTGCCCGGCGTTTTCTCGCAAGGGGAGATTATTTTCTTTTTCTTCAGGTATGTTCTAACTTTCCTGTTTAGATTAGCATTTAAAAATTTATTTAATTACAAAATTAATTTTATTGTTATTTTCTAAATAATATTAGCTTTCTAGTGATATGATTATTTTGTAGGATAGAGTAAATATTCTGATTAGAATTTTTCTATATGATAGTTAATCTGATGATATGATGGATTAAAAATATAGGTTAAAACTCTTAGGGATATAATAAATATTATAGAATATTTTTTTGAGGTTGAAACTCATGTTTAAGAATTTTTGAGTTAAAATCTAGATCTATATGGTTGAATTTATGTGGAATCTGAGATGTAGGGATAAACCTATGATTATTAAATATTTATTTAAGTATGGATAGGTATTTTTGAGGTTATAGAAAGGTGATTTGAGGCTTCAGGATAATTCTAAAATTTTTAATTTATTTTTGGACGAATTTTTAGAATATAGAAGGATGAAATTGTGATACGAGAAGTGATTTGAGGATAAAAAAAATAGTTTATTAGGATACGAGAATTTTAGAAAAAGAATTTGGGAAGTTAAATGAGGAATAAATCTTAAATTAGTATTAATATGGATTATAGATCTAAGACTTTCTAACTCTTTAAATTAGAGTTATTTATTTTAATGTAAAATTAATATATAGTATTGTGAAATAATTATGTAGATTATATTGACAAAGATAGTGGTGAAAAAGGAGTTGTGAAGGAAACTTGTTATTCAAGACACAAGGTAACCATTATTAATGTATTGTGATGAGTGTGTTTGTGAATGATTATGTGTTGACTTGTTGTTTGGAAAAACTATGAGTTATTGAAAATAAATACTGTTATATACTTATTTGAAATTATTGTCAAGTGGGTCAAAAATTTATTTTTATTTATCATGATGAGATATTATTGTTCGGATATATTCCTGTTTGGATATTTGAATGATGCATGACTTATCAGGGTATTTTAATGTATGGTGTTAATGGGAATTTCTGTTCAGTTAATTATTACCACGTGGTAAGCCCTCATTGGACCCAATGAGTGGCGTGTCGCTTGGTCCAACTCACCTTTGGCCGGGTGATTTGGCGTCCGAGTATGGCGAAAGGAGGATATAAGGTGTAGTCATGCAAATTAAATACTTGTTCGGTTTGTTTGAAAATATTGTTCGGTTAAATGTTTTGTGTGCCCACTTAGCAATCGCATGATTAGTTACAACCGCATGCATCATTACATATTAATTTTAGTTACTAGGACTTTTAAGTCTCATTCCCCGTGGTTAAATTTTTACAGGATCGAGTCCGGCAGAGAAAGCACCAGAGGTATAACTATGGTGTATGAGACACCATCTTTTACGTTGCCTCTTATTTTGGATTATACAATGTATTTTGTGCCAACTTAGGACATATCTTCTTTGTAAAGCATGTAAACTCTAATCCTTTTTATTAAAAGTATTTATATGACCAAGAGGATTATATCTGTCCCTCATGGTTTTAATTGCCTTTTTGGATATTTTAAGACTTGCGTCATGTTTTGGATGTATCATGGTAAGAAAATTTTCTACCATGATAATGATTTTAATAATTTGCGAAAAATCGGTCTGTAAGTTTTGAGGGTGTTACACAAACTAACTAATGCCATAGGTTTTATTTCCATATTAAGTCACGAGTTAAACACCCAAACACATTTTCAATTATTTTCTCAACTCTAAGGTGTTCAAAAACCCACATAAGTACCAATGTCATTCCTAATACTTAGATCATATTCAATTGATTCAAGATTACCTATACAATACACCAAATGCAAATATTTCCAACCATAATAAATTTTCACTCCTCAACCTTTTTTATATCAAAAACTGAAAGGAGAGGTTTAGCATTGCAACTTTACCATCAATGTTTACAATTGAATTCAAATCAATAACCCTACATTTACACTAATATTTTAACCTTATAAAACACTTGGACAACATACGAACATCTCACGATCCAAAATACATTCCTAAAAGTCATTAACATAAAAAATGCAAGTACATGCAAAAGATAACTTATTTGGCAATATCCAATGCATTACTTAAAAGAATAGAACGAGGAGGCTTTATAGTAGGAATTTTATGAATTACTAAACCTCCAAAGTCTTTCCCTTTTCTGCACTAGAGTTAGAGCCTATAAAAAATTAAAAGAGAGGGATGAGTCTAGCCACTTAGTGTTGGATAAGGAGGAGTAACGGAAGATTAAAATTTTAAAGTTTCTATCCTAATGTGAATCGAACGAACTCATTTAATTCAAGGTGAATAGAAAAATTATCTTTTAATTCTTCGAATTTGGCGCGTGTTCTCTTTAAAAGTTTGGATCTCAAAAGCTAATAATGTAAATCTGCTCCCTCTATCAGTATTCATATGAACAACTTTCTAACTCAACTAGCGTACTAGTGCTCCCAGTATCCGTTCTTCTTTGAACGTTAGTTTTTCTTTCTATAGGGTGTTTCATGGCTCTTAAATATTTTTTTCCATTAGAACTTTTTTTAACTCTATTTCTTTATGAAGCACGTCCCTATCTATATATATTATATGGATTAGGGTTTTCGTCTTTCACTTAAAGAGCCCACAAAAATTTGATTAAATTTATAAGATAAATTTAATCCATGATATCATATCTAATTCAATTTATCTTATAAATTTAAATTATAAAACTGACATGATATTCTCTCATATCATGTTAGTTATTAAATTTAATCTATCATATAAAATTAAATTTAAAACAAAAACAATATAATATAATATAATATATATCACATATACAAATTATATTTTTATATATATATATCTACACAAATATATATACATGTGTGTGTGTGTATTTTTTCAAAAATATATATTGTATTGTATATATTTAATTTTATATATCATATACATATATCATATATATATATATATAAGATATATACACACAAAAATATATATATATATATATATATAATTATATTTTATATTTCATATTTCATATAAAAAATATATAAATATTTATTAAATAATAAATAAATATATATATATATATATAATTCATTCACTCTATATTACATTCATTGAATCTAGACATATTCTAGATTTAATGAACTTGGACAGTATAGCTTAAGTTAGGTTGTTCTTGTGTGCGATCCTGTAAGCCCATATAAAGTTGGTAGTAGGCTAATTATACTATTAGCCCGCAAGTTACAAGTGGCTTCTAGCAAGACATTGCAACTACCCAATTCACATAGGGATTGATGATTCGATGTAACCTATCGTACAACCGTATCACATCTTTTTTGTCACGCAATATTTTGGTCAAGTATGAGACATAAAATTGTCACTCTCTTTTACCTGATCATTACTTTCTCGATCTCTAAGTGAAATGACTATAGTAATGAAAAAATTCTTTCCATTGTAGTATGACCATATGTTTTCCCAGTCTTACTCATTAAGGGGCCCAGTAATATCTTTCACTTAATGTGAGGGAAAAATTTTATCTTAACCACTCATATTCCTATGCATGAATATCACTAAACTCAATCATAGGCTTTATGATCGCTCGGTCAAAGGTAACTTTTGACTAAGTCAAAGTTCAGTGATCATTATGTAAGAATTCATGATGATCTCAGGTCAAAGAGTTTAGTAATATAGTTATATATGAAATAAGCTTATGACTTGTACCATGTAACTTTTTCATAGCGAGTCTATCCAGCACCTTGTACTCTTTTGAATGTTTATAACTTTGATTTGTATCTATATAATTAATCAAAGTCATACTAGTCATGTTTCATCTATAATCCCTCATAGATGACCGACTAGGGATATTTAGGACAATTGCTACAGTTTATCCAAGAATACAATTATCACGGTAAACATGCAATTGATATGATAACAAAATTCATTAAATAACAATGTGCATAGTACAATGATTGGCTTTAAGGCACATTTTTTAACATTCAGTAACTAAGGTACATCCACCCTATACAGTTTAAAAGTTATATCAAATGAAACAACACATATAACTATGAGTTGATTATTCAAATGTATTAATTACATATGATACAAGTTATATTTTCACAATTCGATATATATAATTGTATTTCTCATTTCAATCACAGAGTGCATTGTCACAAAACACACATACATGCAACAATGACTCAACTCATCATCTCAATACACTTTGCCACTATAATGGCATAATCTTTATCACGACTTGCTGCAAACTTAACAACCATGTGACACTTCGAATAAACATATATATATGATCAAACCATCTTTATACTCTCCTTATATCTTCTAACTGAAATCATGAGCTATAATATCAAATAGGACTTCGTCCGTATGAATGGATTATCTAAAATCACTAATTATGAGATGTGACCTGACTAAAGATCATAACACTCAGTCTTAAATTTCTGGGGTGTCGTATACCCTAAGCTAACCTCCTCAACAATAGGTGAAAATAGCTAAGTTTTAGTCTCTTGACAAACTATAGTACAATCCCTCAATAAACAGTGGGATAAAGCTATGCCTTCGTGCACCGAAAGGCAACCGTATATATCATATAGATTTTACCTACTTTTTTCCTTATACGAACTCCCGTCAATTGATCATACAATATACGATACTTACTATTTCACAATTTTTATTTATTTCAATTTTAACACTTAAGTTTACGATAATACGCTACCCAATGAGCACCAATATTATTTTTACAACATTCTTCAATTCTATTCTTAGTTTATCCTATTCAATTCTCATTTAGCCTCACACATCATAACTAAATACTAATACAACCACATCATCATCATTCATATCATGTATTACACATTATAAATTTTTCATTTCAATACAACATTATAGTTTGAAGTTCATTGCATTTCACCCTTATATTTTAGCTCAAATCAAAGTGAATACACTATCACACATTTCATAGCATGTTTACACATTCATAATCACAAATATATATACAAATAAACATATTTCACTTCACAATTCAATTAATACACAACTACTTAAGAAAAGGTTTCTCGGTTACCTCAAACATTTGAAAGGTTAAAATTTTACCCCTCAAAATATGCTTCCAAGCTTGCTTTCCTAGCTACATACAGTGCTCCGGTGATTAATTTACAATTAATCAAGTCCTACTCATTACCCTTATTTTTCATAGTTGAGCCTATTCATTAGGTTTATTAATTCTCTTTGGCTTCGAATAGCTTCATTAAACTCCCATATTGTCATTAATGGCTTTCCAACCAAGTCTATCTATTATAATAAATGACATTTTCAACCATTAATGGGCCTATAACTATCAAATGTGTAAACTAATATCCTTAAGTTTAAATACCTCAAACAATTCCAATTAAATCATTCAACGGATTTGGACTCATAACTTATATGGACCAAAATTATCTCCCATTGTCAAACTCTAACTTAAATCTTTATGAAAATGGAAGAGAAAGGAAGGAAAGGACTTTAGGACACTTACCTTAGGTGTTTTTAGCTTCAAAATGCTTCCAAATCTCAAAGGAAAAAAACTTGTTAAAGTAAAAGGCATTCTCTTCATTTCCTTTATCTCTTTTCTATTTTTCGCATCAATTCAAGACAAAATTTTGTAGAAATCATACCGTACGCTGTAGCATATGGTATAGAGAAGGTTATCTTATGTCTCTTGGCCTTATGCGCTGTGGTATGTAACACAAAATTTTTTCTACTTGTTTTCTTCACTTTTTGATTTCAAAATGATTCAATTTCAATTTAGACCCAATTTATACTTGGAATCCCAATTAAAATCGCTCATTAGTCTTCTCTGACCACACACCATAAAAATCTTACTTATTTACCCTTAATTATGTTTATTATTGGAGGTAAATTTTCAGAATATTACACACCCTCCCTTTCCTTTTTTTCATATTCCTGAAAATATAAAACTTGTTTGACACGAAAATATAAAACTTGTTTGACACGAAAATATATTAAATGAGAAACATATATTTCTGTACCATAAGATAAAAATGATTAAAAAAATAGTTATCTATAATAATAATATTATAATAATAAAGATGTAATGGATACTATACATATTTATTTTTATACATATTTATTTTTATAAATAAATGTAAATAATTTTTTCCATATATAAAAATTCATTTACATCAGAGTACTGGGCAGGGATTATGGTATGGACAAATATAGAAACAACATGCTGGCCAACCAAGAACCGGAAGAAAACACACGAAAACAAAAGCTAGCCGATAGAAAAAGAACGAATTGCAGTAATTGAATGGCAAGACCTGGAATTTAATTTGATGATAATGTATAATATTTTAATTAATCCTCCCATGATCAGGATCTCACTTCTAAAACTCCTTCCCTGTTAGGTTCTCTTATCACCTACTAGGAAAATAAAAATCACTTTATTATTTATACACATAACTATATATAGTGGGCGTTAATATATATGTGATTTGTTTGTCAAATATATATATATATATATCTATTTGAGCTGCTTATTGGAGAGATGCTTTGTTTCGACAAGAAATATATTCTCCATATGATATTGGCGATTGAAACGGTGGAGTCGGAATCTCTATGTGTTGTCTGATTAATTATTAATTATTTTAATTAAAAGTGGCAATCCCAAAACTAATCGTTCTGAATTGGTCTCCTTCTTACAGTCTATGTTTGATTCTCTTGGGAATATTTTACAGCTTAGAATTTATTCATCCCACTACGTACGCAACTCAGGAAAATATTAAAGCGTATTAGATGCTTGTGCACCCAATTAATAAGATTTAATCTGCGCATATATTTATAGAGTGTTGAACCCGAAAAGCAAAAATAAAAAAGCTAATAATGATTGTGTATAATTATTGATTAAGAAAACTCCAAGGACATGTAAATATCATTTAGAAAAAAGCTAAGTAAGTAATGTTGTGGTTTTCAATGAATGTCATCATCTTCTAGATGATTGTTGGACAAAAAACGCAATTCGGCGGAATCTTAACATAAACTTTGATTTCAGATAGACGCTATGTACTAGTTAATTATAACCTACTGTGTTAACCCTTGTCAGGCGGGTGGTTTAATTCATTAAGAAAAATTTATAAAAAAATTACATTTACGCCTTACATACAAAAATTTATTATTAAAATTTTATAAAATTTATAAATATTCCTCAAACTATCAAATTTTACATATTTATAATTTAATTAAGGATATTGATTTAAACGACTACCAAATGATCATTGTTCAAATGTTAATATCCTTAATTAAATTGTAAATGTGTAAGATTTAAAGCTTAGAAATATTTTATGAGTTTTTTGAGATTTTTTAACAATAATTTCTTTTTTATGAGATTAAATATAATTTTTTTTTTCCAAATTTAAACTGTCTATACTCTGTCCATAATTTAGTAATTTTCTTTTCCGCAAAAATCCGTACATAAATATTATTAGTTCAAGGTGATTTTTTTTGGATGTGAGCTGCATTATTATTTTGATCCCTTCCTCATCGTTCCTCTTCTAAATTTTTTTTTATTTGTACGCACTACAGCTTTTCTTTTGGGTGTTTATAATAAAGTTTTTTTGGCCAAAGGGGTGTTATAATTAATTGAACTGACTCTACAAATAGAAATATACAATTCATTGGACTTTTTTGTTGGTCAAATAATTCCTTAATTGGGCTTAATTATGCCATTTTGTTATTTTAGTAAAAATGTCCATAAAGAGTGAAAAA
>NW_026555444.1:0-72847 GCF_029017545.1 Prosopis cineraria
TTAATATATCAACTGAATTTGATAAAGAGCCTTCCCTTTGGAGAGTTAATACTTCATGCTTGACAATGGTTTTGCTGGGATGATGCCTCTCATCAAAGTTACAAGACTTCTTCCCTACCATTTGCTCCTATTATTGCTCCTTCGATTGATTGAACCATTTGGATGAAAAATAAGGTTGCCAAAAGGCAGCACATTCAAAGCTAGATCATTATACTATGAACTCACATTGCTTTAATGGTTTTACTTTTCAAAGCACACTCAAGACACTAACAGCTTTTTGGCAACCTATTTTAGAAATAGTTTTTTATTTTTTAAATATAAAAAAATTTATTTGATAATGTATTTTCAAAAAGTATTTTAAAAACAAAAAAAAAATCAAATATCGTTCTGAAGAATAAAGAACAAAAATATTTTTTTTAAGTGTTTTAGGATTATTGTTTTGGACAACAAGAGAGAATGCAAAAAATACATATTTTTATTATTAAAATATATTTTATAAAACATCAATTCTTAAAATAATAAAATAAAATAATTTTAAACAAGTCCTAAGTTTATTCTCCCTTACCTTCTTTGATTTACATTGGCCCTTTGGTGGGTTCAATTTTAACCTAATTAACACTTCCTTGAAAGTCAACTATATTTGAAAGAATTTTTTCAAGACTGTCTCCATCATCAGGTGTTGTCATGGACGTCTCGTTAGTGCTCTCTAATTCTTAGTACTATAGTATCATGGGAGAATCACATTGCAAGCCTTGCAAAAGCAAAAATTTACACTACAGGTTTAATACATTCTGATATTATATATATTGCAGGCTCAATAGCTATTGTTACATTTTTTTTTTGAGAGTGAAAGCATAATTTTATTTTTATGTGATTTAAAAACTCAACTTGTGTAAAACCCTCATCCACAAAACACAACATAATATTTATGAATTTTCAATACAATGTCTATGCGTGTCTAGTTAATCTGTAGGTTAAAATATACAAGTCACATAGAGCATGTATAATACAATATTCATCGATGCACAACGTGATGTTCATGAATTTTCAACACAATATTCATACGTGTCGAGTTGATCTATATGTTAATTAAAATATGTAAGTCATGCAAAGCATGTACAATATGATATTTATGGGTGCATAACATGATATTCATAGAGTCTTAATATAATATTCATGAATTCTTAATACAATGTCATTTGAAAATGCATGAATATCGTGTTATGCATCTATGGATATTGTGTTGTATATCGTTTGCATCACTTATATATTTTATTAAATCTATCAATCAATTAGACACACATGGATATGTGTTATGAGAATTTATGAACATCATGTTATCCATGAAAATTAAATTATACATGATCGGATTTTTCAAATTACACGAGAGCAAAATTATACTTTTATTCTTAAGAAAAGTTGTAACAAAGGCTCTTGAACTTGCAGTGCAATATCAAAATATATTGGACTTGCAGTGTAATTTTTACCTTTTTAAGGCCTACAGTGTGATCACTGTCTGGCAGGATAACTACTTTTTCTCCATTTTTAGTTTTTCTTCTTGATTTTTATATTGTATAATTGTGTCTTAATGATTTTATTGTGTGTGTGTGTATTTGCTTGTTTTTCAAAAAAATGGTTAAAAAATTATATTACATCTATTCATATTCATATTGAATTTTAATATCTTAATTTTCGTCAACTATATTGTTAATCGAAATAATAAAAATGCCCATATAAGATCATTAGAAAAATATAAACTCTTGTTATTAATATTATTAACACTTTAAAATTTACTTTTTTTAATTTGATTGAAAAATATATATTAAATATATAAGAATAAGAAGACTCTAAGTTTCACCTAGTAATGATTGTTTATTGCTGTGGTAGAATCAAAACTTTAGCTCGATATCCCCTTCCTCATTTACTGTTTTTTTCCTAGGGCCATTGTGCCAATAGCATGTTATTTTTAGTAGTATCATTATCATCATTGTGTTGGTCTTTGGAAATTATTATTAAAAAAATTGACAATTAAATCTAAAAGATTAAATTAATGACAATTGAGTATTTGATAATATTTTTTTAAAAAAATATGTAAATTCATTCATCAAAAAAGTTATAAATAGAAATCTCAATTATAATATAAGGTTACACTTGAAATTTAATGTTTTATAGGTAATTGAAACTCCTAAATTCATAAATTTTTGAATTAATATTTTTAATTTATTTTTTTTAAAAATGAAAAATTTAATCATTATTGATTTAATTGTTTAAAACATAACTGTTATTCTCTCTTTCTATTACTGCCACTGTCATTATTTTTTGCTCAAAAGTACCACTCTGTTTTATCATTACCATGAATTTATGATTTGTTGGGGAGAGACAATAAAGGTCCCTTAATCACATTTATTTAAATTTAAAATTCTTACATTTCTAAAATTATACTATAGTTTAGAATGATTTGATATCAAATTTTTGAGAATAATGATAAAATTGTCCCTCATTTAAATTAATATAAGAACTTTTCTACTTTATTTGTTCATTGTTCTACTCTACTTGTTAATTTACTTAGAAAATATTGTTAATTATCCTATTTAACTTATTTTTATTTTAGTATTTAAATCATCTTAAGATAACTTATTAATTTCTATGCTGTATATTATTCATTTACCTATGAACTGTTGTTCATTGCCCTATTTCACTTGTTCATTATCAGATTTTCACTTGATTTTATTTCAGAAAAATGAATAAGTGAAGTAGGATAATTAACAACCTTTCAGGAGTAAATAAACAAGTGAAATAGGCAATTAATAAATAAAATAGAACAGTTTTAATATTAATTTAAATGAAAGAAAATTTTATTATTATTTTTAAATTTAATATCAGATTAGTACCCCTAGACTCAGTAATATTTCAAAAATTTAAGGGTTTTGAATTTAAATAAGCGTGATCAAGGGATCATTATTGAAATTCTCTCATTTTTTGGGTATATGAATAATTCATGATTTTATTAGGAAGAATTTCAAATAAGGACTGGGGATGTGACATAATTATTGGCGAGTCTCCAAAAATTTTGAAATTTTAGTCCAGCCTAAGGGGATAAAAGTCTAAATAATTTTAATTGTGAAAAGACTAAAGTACTATTCACTTGTTATGCATAATTACTAGTTGTTAATTTTTTACTTTACTTATTAATTTACTAATATGAGTTACAAATTATATGAGTTGACATGTCAATAATTATATAAGACTTGACATCAATTGTTTAATCACAAGCAATAACATTAATTATTAAATTACTAACTTATTAATTTATTAATATCAGTCATAAATTACTAACAGGTCTTTTAATTTATAACCGATGTTAATAAATTAACAAACAAAGTTAGCTAATTAATAACTAATTTTACTATTTACCTAACAAACGGATGTAACTTATAAGTGATTTGTTAAATTAACAAGTAAAATAAGAAGATTGATAATTAGTGATTTTGCATAACAAGTTAATGGTATTTTAATCTTTTTATAATTAAAATTATTTACACTTTTATCCCTTTAGATTGAATTGAAATTTTAAAATTTTTTAAGTCTCACTAATAATTATATCATATCCTTGATCCTTATTTAAAATTCTTCTATTTTATTATTATTACACTTTAGTTAGTGCATGTTTGGTTTACCTCCTAATTGAGATTGAGAGGACCCAAACCTCAATGGGGGTAAAAATCTCATTAGAAAGTTTCGTATCTTGTTTGGTTAAAAAAATAAAAAATAAAACAAGTGTTTCCCTCCAAAATGAGAGTCACAGCTGAAGCCATCTGAAGCACTTTTTTTTAGGAAAAAAAAATTGAAGGAGTTGGATGAGCGTCGGAGCGTTAAAACTTCAAAATTATCATCATATTCTCTCTCCTCCTATCCGCCCACCCCACCCCACCCCAACCCACCCGCTAATAGCTTGCTTGTCTCTTCTTCTTTCCTACATCTTCACTTCACCGGCTGTTGCCTGCAGCATCTCCTTGAAGTGGTCTTCGACCGTGTTTGTGCCTGGCATTGTCAGCATCTGTAGAGGTCGATTGTTGATGGAAACTAAGGGTGGTCACAAGACCAAAAAAAAATTTAAAACTGAATTTTTATCCCATATTCCATTTCGATTCTTAGTGGGACGGGACCAGGATGAGTTCAGAACATCTCGTCGTCCTGATAAATCGAATAATATTAAAAAAGATTTAAATAATAACATTCATTAAAATTTTAGATCATATAATTTATTAAATTTAAAATCAAAACAATACAAGTACATGAATCACAATAATTTAAAATTAATTATTAAATTATATTAATTACAACTACACATTATGATAGCAATTACAAGCAATACTTAGGTTATAAGAGCAACAACAATAAGCAAGCCAAGCACAATATTAAATCATTGTTCTTTCACTTTAATTGAGATATGTTAAGCTAATTATTCTTTCAAAATTAAAACAAAATTTGATATAAATAAAAGTTATTAAATAGATAGATTTAAAAATAAATTATATTAATATAATTAATATATTACAAAGAAAGATATCGCCCTATTTACTTTATGTTATTAAAATTATCAATATGAAAAACTTTAGTTTTATATAAGAATTGCAAGAATTGAAATTATAATTGATATAATTATAAGTATGAATTATATTAATATAATTAATATATTTAATGTATATTTTTGAAATAAATATAATATATATAATATTCGAGACAAGATGGGACGTCCCGGTGGTAATCACATGTCCCGTCCCATCTCGAACTCCTTTCCTGTCTCGTCCTAATTGTTTTCAGATTGGGATGAGACTTGTCCTGATATAATCAGGATAATATTGGGCAAATTGAGACGGATACAAGTTAAACATCCCTAAATTGAAAACCACAAAAGCCATCTTTTCTTTGGCTTACCTTTCAAATCTTTCCCTATCCAATTTATTTTAATCTCCGTGGCTTGTGAGAATAATCTGGTTTTTATCATATTTATTTTGTTTGACTATTTATATTAATTTGAATGCTCATTTTACAGTTACATATTTTTGAAAAATAATAAAATATAAATTGTTATTATCCCCAATAGAATTAAGTGTCAATTTATGAATTTATTTTGTTCTATTATAATTTTAAGTTTAATATTTTTTAAAAAATATTAAATTAATTATAAAAATATATACAAGAAAACTTATATCCAATTTTATCATTATACATCTTAACTGACTTTTATATTAAATCATTTAAATCAATTTTAATTTATCTAATCGATTTTTTTTAAAAAAATTTAAATATAAATTATATTAAAATTACATATTTTTTAACCTTAATTTATTAACTTTAGCTTATAAATTTTTTAATCAAAACATACACTTAAAAAATTGCTAGGTTCTTCCATTAGCCGTTATCAGTTTGATAAACTTATTATTAGCATTATTTTTTGAAAGTAGGTTTTGGGCTTTTGAGAATGAAAGATCATATTATGACAGCGGCTAAAGGAACCAATGAAGGCCCAGACACTCTACAGTGGCGAAAACCAAATCTGGATCCTCATGTCGATGCCTAAATCCCTTCTTCGCAGGTGTTAATTCGGCGAACGCCGTAGCCGAAAGCTTCCGCCGTTGACGGCGACGATGATGCTGAGATGTTGCTCCAGGCTTCGCTCTTTGGCTCTTCACTCTCGCCTTCCTCTTCCCTCACCATCTTCTCGTCGTCTGCTTCACTACTCCCCTCATCCTCTCCAGTTTTCTTCCTGTAATCGGCTTCCTTCTTCCCTCTTCAATGCCTCGTCATCATCCCCTCCTACATTGGCTCTTTACGCCTTTCGCTATTCTCCTTTGCCTCCCTCTGTAAGTTATTGGTTTCGAGCTTCTATCCCCCCCTCTTATGAGTTTTGTCTGGGTGCTGAGAAAATGCGTCAGAAGACACTGGCTTCGATTTGGGAATTTTAAATTGATGTATGTTGTACTTATGAGTTGTTGATTTCTCGGTTCCGAAGTAATTTAAGAGTGAAATGTTCATTTCTTTTGCCTCCCTCATCAACTGAATAATAAATGATAAATTTGAGTTTAGTTGCTTACGATTGATGTTATATTTGAGTTTGTTTCATGGTGTCGCTCTGATCGTTATTGTGACATCATTTTAGTTCTTCTATGAAACTGTAGTTGGTTCAAGTGCGGCACGTTTCTTCAAGAGAGCGGAAGAAGAGAAGGAAGCCAATGACGCCGGTCACTTCCAAGCTCAAGAAATTCAAAATGAAATTTTATTCGTGCGTCGTTTCACCTTAACACCTGCATCTTTCTTTTTTTATTTCTCTTGTTATAGCATCTCATTTTCAGCTCACAATTTATGGAACAGGTCTTACAAGTCCAGGTTCGGAACATTGAATGATGGGACGATCAGGCGCTGGAAGGAGGGCAAACGGCACAATGCTCATTTGAAGGTCTGCCTTTTTCTTATACTTTGATAGATTAAGCTCTTAAAATATCTGATACTTTAGTTGCCACTAAAAAGTGAGTTCCTGGAGTGGCTTTCTCTAGAATCCTTATCATCGTTTTCATGGCTTGAAGCACCCAAATAAATCACATTACACCTATTTTCAGGATTCCCTCAAAAGCTTCATACGAGGCGTAAATAAATTTGCAAATCCTTTCTTGGCTAAATCTTAAAATCTTAACAAATCTTTGGCCCTGAAAACCTGGCGTCCAAAGAATTTTTATGCATGAATGTGGAATATGATACATTTTTCTTTCACATCTCACTATAAAATCCTCTGAATGGATAAATAATTGCAACTTTCTCTTTGGTATATGATCTTGTAAGACTTTAAGTCTATAGTCCTTGATGGACTAGAGCTTGCTTGATTCACTTACCACTGTATGGTGAAAAATAGAGAGGATACCCAATATCCCGTGGCTTTACTGGCTCCTCTTTAAATATTGGAAGACTAACTTGATGCCAGTATTTTAATTCTTCCAGCCCAACTGCACGCACACATACATTCGTAAGCATTTGCATTTCTTTGTAATATTAAGATAAGAGAGGAAAAGTATTAGTGCTTGTATTACGCAATTAATTCACAAAGTTTAATATTCTCAATTCCTTTCCTATATTTTGTTTCCTAAATATAGGCTTAGGGACTGTTGTGCTTGGCATTCCTTGACTACATGTAATAGACAAATCAAATCATGTACAAGAGATAATGACTAGATACTATTTTCTGATTCACTACAACTTGTGGCCACATATACTTTGGCTTTCATGA
Source organism: Prosopis cineraria (assembly GCF_029017545.1). Lineage (NCBI taxonomy): Eukaryota > Viridiplantae > Streptophyta > Magnoliopsida > Fabales > Fabaceae > Prosopis > Prosopis cineraria. The sequence continues at coordinate 7,283 of NW_026555444.1, forward strand.
TTTCATCGTTGATGAGGGGTAGATGAATTTGAATCTCCCTAGGATGCTCCTTTGTGGTCACATTATTATGCATAGGCCATTGGGAAAAACTAAAATGCAAATTGGATGCATTGAGGCCTTGCTTTGATGCTCGTGGTTGCCATAAGAGGGGTTTATTTCAATTTATTGCAAAACATATGGATAATCCAAAATGCAAATTAGTTGGGTTTATTGCCTTTGTGGTGTGACTGTCTGTTTTGACATGGATGTTATGGACCATATTATGCATAGCACATGAGGCCTTTCTTCGGATAGCTGACAGTACACATGCACATGGTTGTGGATCATGAAAATTCATCTGTAGTTTAGTGTATGTGGGCCCTTTAATAATATCTGTCGCAAACGTAGTGCAAACTATGAAGTTTAACGTGGTAGTTCACTGTCCAGTCTAATCAAATGTGGCCATGTATCCAAAAAAAGAATAAATATATAAATAAAAAAGAGGCCAGCTGCTTAGATGATTCGAGGGACTTCCCCTGTTCTGTATTTGGCCTGGGGGCTCTAGTCTATTCTTGACTGATTGAAATTTGAAGAGCATGAAAGACTCGCAAGTTAGAATGTTTGATGATATCTTTGGACTGATATATTATAAATGCTAAAATAAATGAGAACAAATTGCTAGGACATACCTGAAATTTGAGTGTATAATCCATAATTGCTCAAGTGAGAGTAGTGATGGGGAAGATGAGAGCATGCCACAACCCACATCGACCAAAAGAGCAAGAATGGGTGGGGCGAAATTTTTACGGACCACATATAAAGGGCTAAGAGTGGTCAATTACAGAAATGCTCCTAGTCAAGCTTAAATAGGATCCCTAGCTCGTCTATGAGTTGAGATATCTTCCATAATTCATAATTGAATTTCACAACCCGTTATGTTCTATTTTGTTAAACCCTGTCTATTTTAATAAAGTGCTCATGGAGGCTTAGTAGTATGAGATATCAAGTCTTGTATTAAGTAGTATAAGATGCTTAATGAGATATTTAAGTGCATTAATTTTTCTATCTCAACAGCTAGTTTTTGGGGTAGAGTTTCACATCCTACTTTGGTACCTATCAATTGGTATCAAATTCAGATTGTTGACTGTTCTAGAGAGGGCTACCCACAAAGAATTTTGATCGGCAGGAAGTCGAGTCAAGTGTCATAGAGTGCAACCAACGAGTGTGATCTTTTCATAGGAGGTCAATTGATAGAGACTTGTTAACATGTGATATCAAGTTCTACCTTGAATAGTATGAGATACTCAATTAAGTATTTAAGTGCATTCGTTCTTACACCTCAATAGTTAGCTTTTGAAGTAAGGTTTTCCATCCCATTTAGACTTTGGTAGCTGTTAAGTGCTATACACAATTACATAAATGTGTTTTGGTAAACAAATTTGATGGTTGGTCAATGCTAACCCACATACCATGACAAAATTTTTCAACAATAAGACCACCGCTTAGGTCGTAGTTTCATTTCCCTCATTGTTGGACATGGTAAATGATAGCCATTTGGTTTATGTGAGCATACCTTAGGATGTTCCACTGTTTTTGAAACTGATAATTTTCTGGTATTAACTGCAGTCAAAGAAATCAAAACGGAGACTGAGAAAACCTGCTATTGTCCCTCCAGCATTCGCCAAAGTGATGAAGAAGCTCAGTTTTTGTGCTTAGAACACCAAAAGTTCCTTCTACTTACGGCATGAAAGAGAAAATGTTTGCAGATCATTATTTAATTTATTGTCTTTGTTGTCCATTTTCTCATTTGATGAACCATAGAATGGGCAATTTGAAGTATGCAGAGCGGTGTGTTCCCTAGGTACTTGCTTTGCAACAAATCATTTGATAACATGTTCCGGTCTATCATAGTGCCAGCCAGTCTTTAGTGAACAATATGTGAAATAGTGGCTGATTTATCTTTGTCGTTGGGATTCTTCCGGATTGTTTGTAGCTAATAAAATTTATTTTAGGAATCCAGAGACCGGAGGAGCGTCTCTGAGAATGTGAAAGCTGGATTAACTTCGAAGTTTGAAGGATATATATGATCGTTTTTAAATTAATTGAAAATGAGAATACTGTTTTCCATGGATGGAAAGCAAGGAGTATAGCATAGCATATATTCCAATATATTGAGTGGATTCATCAAAATATCACACTTATCATTTATAAAATATATAAATTCTATATAACAACATATTGGTATATATTCCCAGTATTGTTGGATTCATATTCATTTCTTGCACTCAAAGTAGAAATAGACACGCTATTCATTCATTGTTTGGTATTTGTTTTGAAGTCAATTCTTTGCGAACTTCCATTGGGGCGCACACAAGGCAGCAAATGGATGCTTTCATTTGTTATCGCACAAATGACTTCTGACATTGTTGGCTTATGATCGCATCACAGAACCACTAAACTAAATACGAGAATTTGTGTACATTAGGAAACTGGGAAGGGGTAAATTTTTTTTTTTCGGCTTTTGGAGAATTTTTGACGCACTACGGATATATACTAGAATAAGTTTAACAGATTATTGTGGGGAACATGAATCATTTAATAATGAATCCTTTTGCAACAGTTATACACAATTTAAAGCCAGTGAAGCAAATAGACAGAGACCATTAAAATACGAGACGTTTAACTGTAATTTCAAGCTTTTACCGGTCTCAAAAAATATAACACAAACAATTATACAGGTTGTTTACAGGCGTTGAAGTGTAATTTTGTGAGATTAAGATGTTTCTTGGAGATTCTGCAAGTAGTTGTTCATCTTGCCCCTGAAAATTTTGAAAATTAAGATATTAGAGAATACGCCTTTTATTGCACCGTGAGGACAAGCATGAAGCATGTGCTCAAACAACAATAATGAAAAATCATTTGTTAAAAAAAAAAAAAAAACCGCTACGCAATAATAAAAATATTCAATCTTCTTGTTTCTTTCTCTTAATTCTCAACTTGTCAAGACCTGACAGTGCTGTTATGTCTAAATATTTAAGATAACATACCTCTATCTTCCATTCATTGTAGATATAGAAAGATTGTTCATGGCTGAACGGTATTCAAAGTCATTTCTTTCACCATCTACATTGGTGATACAGTCTAAATTTGTAAATGCAGGTTTCTTCACAATAGGCAAAAGGGTTCTTTCATTTGTGATCATAGAAATGACTTCTGATGTAGTTGGTCTATTTGCTGGAGATTCTTCTACACACAAAAGACTTATTTGAATAAATCTAAGAAATTGTTGATTCGAACATGACTTGCTTAGTATTGGATCCATCAATTCTAAACCAACTCCATTTTGCCATAAATCCCAAGCCTGCAATAGTAATTTTCAACTTATATATACGATATGTACGTAAAGGTAGGTTATTACTGAAGTAACTAATGCTCATTTTAGTTCAAAAGCATGCTTAAGACAAATACAAATAAAATTACTCACATATTGTATTAGATTCAAGGGTTTATTGACTTCATAAAAGCTGCTGTTCCTCTTGCCACTTAAAATTTCAAGAATTATGACTCCAAGACTAAAAACATCTGATTTTATAGAGAATATTCCATCCATTGCATACTCGGGAGACATGTATCCACTAATTGAAAAAAAAAAAAACATAAAGAGCCATTTGGTTAGAAATGGAAGCATATGCTTTTTGCTTGAAACAAAACCAATTTGCATGTATATATTTTAAAAATTTATTAAACTTACTATGTCCCAACAATTCTGTTCGTCTTGGCTATGAACTCATTCTCCTTGAAAATTCTTGCCATTCCAAAATCAGAAATTTTAGGATTCATGTCTATATCAAGTAATATGTTACTGGTTTTCAAATCTCTGTGTATGATTCTTAATCTTGAATGTTGATGAAGGTAAAGAAGTCCTTGTGAAATCCCTTCAATAATCATCACTCTAATTTTCCAATTTAATGCCGCCCTCTTGGATGCATCTTCAAAATTACAATCACATACAAAGTTTCAACATGTGAGATTACAACAAACTATTAAACTAGCAGTTTAATGACAAGTTTCATTTCAGAATATAAATTGTTTTCGAATAGATTGTATCATTGAAATGATGAGATTCTTGCATTGCAAAATGTAAAAGGTGGTAACATAATGAAATAAACTAACCAAAGAGAAAGGAGTCTAGACTTTTATTGGGCATGTATTCATAAACTAACATCTTTTCCTCAGATTGCATGCAGCATCCAAGTAAACGTACTAGATTCTTGTGTTGTAGTTTTGCTATGAGTATCAATTCATTCTTAAACTCCACCAATCCTTGTCCTGAACTCCTTGATAGCCTTTTCACTGCAATTTCTACCCCTTCAGGTAGTTTTCCCTGACCATTTTGCCATTAGATTAAATTAGTAACTCAAAAACAATAGAATGGTAACAAAACTAAACAGAGATGCTTACCTTATAAACTGGGCCAAAACCACCTTCTCCAAGCTTATTTTGTACAGAAAAGTCATCTGTAGCTTCAACAATAGAGACAAAGGTAAACATTTTCAAATGTTGAGAAAAGCCATCATCGTATCCAAGCTCATTTGGATCGTGCAAATTACTGCTTGTTGTTTCCGATTGATGTAGATGGTCTTCTTTTCTCCCTGTATTGTTTGTTATGTGCCAAGAAATAGTATATTAGTCAATTCATATTCAGATTTTAGAACAGTGGGGATAAAGATTTTGCACATCACCTTTTGTTTTCCATCTCCGATACAAGATAATGACAATGACAGACACTGACAACAATGAAATCGGAACTGAAATTGCAATCCTTTTCTTTGTGTCCCTTCCTTCTGCAACGGTGTGGTTTAGTCAAAATGAGAATTTTTGTTTTTTGAAGTAGAAACAACCTATTAAAAGAAGAGATAAAGATGAAATCAAATATTACAATGCATTTTAAGTATGTTAAAAATTATTTTTAGTGAAATCTAGTAGTCTACATAATGACATCTAATTTTTTATGAGTAAATTATTTTTGACTGTCCTCATGCTTTGTCTTAATTATAGATACCTTTTATTTATTTTCAAAACATTACACCTGTCAGAGAAATTTAAAGTTATATTTTGTAAGGTACCGTGTATGTCAGTCTTCATTTGTAACTTAGTTAACTTCAAATGGAGGGTAACATACATTATTGCTATCAATTAATATAGAAGATATAATGTAATATTTATACTTCATCTATTAAAAAATATAAAAATTTTTTAAGTTAAAATATTAAATAATATAAGGTATTTTAAGTCTTTTAAAGTGTAATTAATATTATTTTTTTAAAAATACCCTTAATTAGAGATGTAATTAATAAAGGTTTTTAATTGAGGCATCTTGTTAAATAGAAATAAATATGAAAAGAGTATATAATTTTAAAGATAATTAACTAGAAGGAATGTTTACATACATACACTCCTTTTGGTCCTATATATAAGTAATCTTTTTGAAAGAATTAATAATCCTTTTTATAGGTTAATTTACAAAAAAGATCATTACATACTTTTTTCTATGTTTACCCTTTCATAATTTTCTATCAATAGTGTAAAAATTACATATGAAAAAAAATTCTCTTTTTTAAAGATGATGCATAAATAAGGTTAAATTGAAAACTTTTTTTTATATAATATAAACAATTTTCAATAAAACAATTAACACTGAACTGTGTAACAGAGGAAGTATATAACTAAGTTGGATATGAATTCACAAACTTACTGTTTTGTGATTGTTGGATAACATAATGTTGTTGCGAATTCCCAGATGGGTCTAGTTGGAACTCTGCTTCTTGATGATATGTGACACAACCTACGCTGCGGCTCTTGAGATATGCTTGACAATTACAGTCATTCCAACAACTAGCTCTACAATCAGCAGGCCCAATGCTTTCACTCTCACCATCAATGAATTTTCCATTTCTCTTACTCACAAAGTACCCAGACAATAGCTCAAATCTCGTATTCTCACTCCTACACTCTAGCTGTTCCCATTTTGCACATCCCACATCTTCCTCGTACCCATAACAATAATCCTGTAATGCCACTTCCTCGTTGTTAAACCAAATACTACCTTCGTAATCTAAGATCCATTCTATGCTTTCATGAATCCCAGGATCCATAGGGTCTTGTTTCAGTGAATAATTGAAGAACTCTTCATCTGAAGTTTTGGTATATGACATTTCATAAGATTGTATTTTATGGGACAATTGTTCTATGTTTCCCAAGGTTGTTCCACCACTGGTCCAGAAAACAACCCCTCTTCGCCGAAGAACTAACTCTAAGCCATGAGGGTCCCATTCGAGTGTGAAAGCTCCTGGAGATGGATCATCATAGGCCAGCCATGAAGTGAGAGACCAATTTCTTCCTGTTCTGTGATTGATCCCTAGTTTCATGCCAGGTAACAGATGGTCAGTGGGACAGTCAAAGCTCTGCCACAAGGTTCTCCCGACAGATCCATCGGAATTCACTTCTGTCAGTACAAGATTTCCATTGTCGAGCAACACAGCCTTTGTGTTGGTGGTGCTGTTGGTCGCGGCTTCGCCAGGGCACAATTGAATTGGGTCACCATGAGTCTGATTGATCACAAACTTTCCGGTGTTGTCGATGAAGAGAGTTGCAGAACCGTCAGTGATTGGGTTGTCTCTGTTGGCTAGCCAAACAGGGTACGAGGATGATTCGTACGAATTCCAGATGGCCAAGTAAGTGTTGTTGCTGAAGGGAATAGGTTTGACGAATTCTAGGGTGAAATTCTGGTTGTTGGAAACCAAGCGACCGGTGAAGTTGAGTGAGTCGGATTGATTCAGAGTGTTGGTTTCTGCAAACACGACGATGCAGCTGAAGAACAGGGGAGAAATAATCACTAGGATGAGAAGGTGAAGATACATCAATGAGTTTTCCCGGCGAAGCATCTATGTTTCTATGCACAGAGATATCAATTAGGACAGGATTCTAAATATCATCGTTGTGATTAAAAAACGAAAAGAAAAAAAAATTAAGGATGCAAGTCAAGCTGGATTTGAACCTGCAATGAGCGCAAATCAACTCATTTAATGAATATTAAAAAGTGAAGTTAGGCAACTCACTAAAATTCACGTGAAATTCATCTCAATGATGAATTTGTCCAAATATTAATTTAAAAGTACAAATGTCATTTCCAGCTCGTAATTCGCATGATAAAAAATGCAGTGCGGATGATGCTGAGGTTTAGAGGACCCATTTATGATTTAACAAAAATAATTAATGGCGTCTCTTCTTTGAATCTGCACAATTCTTCATGGCATTAAATAAATACAAAGTCAACATTTTGACCCTTGCAAACCACGCTATTCGTAGAGTCGATAGTTTGAACTAAATTTAATAAAACCCAAATAAATTTAAAAAAATAAAATAAAATTAGGCTTACTAGAATTGTAAATTTTTTAGTGGTAAACTATTCAAGTCATCCTGATCAAGCCCAGACCAAATAACACTATACTTTTAAAATATATAAATATTAAATATTTAATTGTAATCTATTCAAGCCATCCCCTGGCCATGCCCGGACCGAATAACACTGTACTTTTAAAATATATAAATATATAAATATATTAAATATTAAATATTTCTTTAAATTTTAGTTCTTTTTATAGTGAGAGACTATATATTTGAGTAATTATTTTAAATATTCTTTAAACATTTAAAATATTAATAGAATTATATTTTTATTATTTTTAATCTATAAAATATATTAAAATAATGTTTAAAATATATATCAATCTTGATTTTTATAATTTAAGACAACATATTTTTTTTAAAATTAATTTTCTCCTTTTTTAAGTATTCCAAGAATTATATTTTATATTTTTTGATAAAAATAAAATTAATATTGAAATTTGTTTTTAAAAAATGAAAAAAATATTGACAATTTAGGTATTTGAGCTAAGTCAAATAAACTTAAAACTCGAGAGTGTTAGGATCATATTTAGTTATATAAGTCTTTTATAAGTTAGGGCAATAAGCCTTTTTAACTTTTGAGAACAATGTAATATTGCCCATACTATTAATGAATATTAGCTTTAATCTTTAGTTAACAAAATAAAATATAAAAATGATTAAGAAAATTTTCTTGATCTTTTTTATTATTTTTTGGGTAATTGTCTGCAATTTGGGTCTTTTTTTAATATTTTTTAACATTTTTATATTTTTTTAGTCATCTGATAATTATAATTAACTTTTGTTAACAATAACGATATTATATTATTTTTAAAAATTTAAAAGAAACATTATATTAAAAAATAGGTTAGATTTTCAAACATTCCTAGGTTTATAGTATAAAAGTGAAAGGACAATTTCATGTGTATAACTTTTTTGAAAGAATAAAAAAACTTGTTTACAGAGATTTATATTATTAATTAATCGTTTATTTTCAATTTACAATTTGAGGTGGACCCAAGAAGATATTTAATATCTTTTAAGGACATTTATGACTGTACTTATTATGTAACTTCTTTTTAACTTTAACGCAAGCCATTCATTATTAGGGGTAAAAAACTAAGAGTTGATAGTTTTAAATTACTTGAAATTTTGGATTATATTGCACAAGTCATTTTTTAATTAAATTAATATATTAGTTATTTTTTGGCCAAATTAATCTATTAGTTATATCATATGAAAACATCAATTAATCATAAAAAATAATTACGATTAAATTGATTGTCTATTTAATACTATTATATGATAAATGATATAAATAGATGAATTTAGAGTTGATGAATGTACCACTAATTAAGTGAGCTATGCTTCAATCACTACCACTGAATGGGCATGGAAAAGTATCCATCCAGTAATAGATATATGTATTGTTGGGTGACAACATATTTATTGTTCAATCTTCCATACACAAATATTTCTATAGATTCATATTCTTATCTTGCAATTAAAGTAGAAAACTGACCCACTATTCATTATTTCATCAGAAAATCTTGTAGAAAAGGTAGTTCAAGAATTGTGTCCAAGAATATTATCTTTAAAAATTATTTTGCCTTATCGAATAATTAATAAATGTGGCAACTATCTTTAGAATTAAACAATCCATTTTACAAAAAGTAGGGACACAAAATAGCATATATATATATATATATATATAAACTCAGGAGGAAGAAGAGAAGAGCTAGAACATTCAAGAGCTTGGGGGTGGACAAACATACAGTATGAGACAAGCTTTTATAAGCTGATAATCATTGTGCAACTATAAAACCAGTTAAAGACAACAATTTCCAATATATTAATAGTGGTTTATTGTATAAAAAAATAGTGGTTTAAAGCAATTAAATTTGGTTAATGAAGAAATAAAACTGGCTAATTAAAACTCATAGATAGACAATTATGGAGTCCAGAATTAGAAAATATCTTCAGTAAAAGTGCCCAATATAGTGAGGCAAGCCAGCTGATCCATTTTTTGGCCTATCCACTGTTCAAGTTCTCATCATGAGTGCCAAGACTTCCACAAATTTAAGCAATGTGAGACTTCGTTTTTGATAGACACAAACACAAAAATTCCAACAATTATTTGGAATATTATTTCGAATTCGAAGCCATTCTCTCGATTACATTTTCGAAATGGTGATAGCATCCAAATTCATAAATTCTTGTTCCACTTGCGCCCAACAAGGTGTTTTGTTAAAAGAAAGAATTACTTATTTAATTTGCCAATAAAAATATCATTTAATTCTCTTCCCCTTAATTTCTCAACTTATTAAGACTGTAACAACCTTGTTACTCCCTCTGTTTTATAAGTAAATTTTAAAAAATTCAAACAATTTTAAAAAATTAGTTAATCCTAACATATATTTCATCCGTTCAAAAATATAAGGTATTTTTAATTGAATCTTATCTCCACTAAAGTAATTACTTGTCTTCAAACTAACCTTATCTTTTCATATTTACCTTTATTTAATAGGGTGTTTCACCTTAAAATAAATATAAAGTGATTTATTTAATAAAATTTCTTTTAAAAAAAAGATAATATTTATACATTGAAAGAGTAAAAATGCATTACACTTTTAAACATTCAACTTTTTAAAAAACACCGTATATTTATTTATGACGGGAGGGAGGGAGTATATAACAACCTTCAAGATGGTTGTTTTGCTTATATAAAAGAAGAAAACCATATAATAATATTGTTTATATTTAAAGATGAAAGGAATATATCCAAATATTTAAGATCACATGCCTCTATCTTCCACTCATGGTAGATGTCCCCACATCATCGATGGAATGGTATTCTAAGTCATTCATTTGACTGTTTGTATTAGTAACATTGTCTTTTTGTAAATGCAGGTTTCTTTACCACAGGCAAAATGGTGCTTTCATTTGTGATCATAGAAATAATTTTTAGAGTAGTTGTTTTATCTGCTGGATATTCTTCTACACACAAAAGACCTATTTGAATAAATTTAAGAAATTATTGATTGGAACATGAATAAGGTAACATAGGTCCATTAGGCAAAGGCCAACTCCATTTCGCCACAAATCCCAAGCCTGCAATACTAATTTTCAAATTATATATAGTCCTTATATTTATTTTAGTTACTAGCATACTTAAGAAAAATTTTAAACAAAAACACTTATATATTTTACTAGGTTTAGAGGTTTATTGATATCATAAAAGCTGTTATTCCTAGTTATTGCCACTTAAAATTTCAAGGATTATGACTTCAAAATTGAAAATAACTTATTTTTTTAAAGAATATTCCATTCATTGCATACTTAAAAAACATGTATCCACTGATAAAAGAAAACGAGTAAGAGCCAGTTGGTTAAAAATGAAAACATACCATTTGGCTTAAAACAGTAATCAATCACATATTTTTAAATAATTTTATAGACATGCTATGTTTGAACAATTCTGTTTGTGTTGGCAATAAGTTATTTTGCTTAAAAATTCTTGCCATTTCAAAGTTAGAAATTTTAGAATTCATATGTCAGCATTGAGTAATATGTTACTGGATTTTGGATCCCTGTGTGTATAATTCTTAATCTTGAATGCTGATGAAGGTAAGAAGTCCCTATAAAATTGTTTCAATAATCATCACTCTCATTCGCCAATTTAACATGCTCATCTTCCATGCATCTTCAAAACATCACAAACCACAAAAAAGTTTTAGTGTGCAGAATTTTATTGCAAAACAAGCAATTTAAAGGCAAGTTTCACGTCATAACATATCGTTGTTATTGAATAGATTGTGCCATATTGAAATGATGACTTTTTGCATTGCCAAATTTGAGGGGCGGGAACATATATGTAATTAAATAACTTACATGGTATCAATTAACGACTAGAGTTTAGGTCTTTGCGCATGATTACTAACTAAAAAGAAATGAGTCCAAACTTTTGTTAGGCATGTTTTTGTAAACCAACATCATCTCCTCAGGTTGTATGCAGCATCCAAGCAAACGAACTAAATTCATGTGCTGTGGCTTTGCTATGAGTATCATGGCTGAGGCATCTCACTGACAAGAACAAAGAGAAACCAAGTCAATTTGCCTTTGTTATGTCTTCATGGTTGACTTCTTGATCATCCTCGTCACTTGATCTATGCTTCTACTTCTTTTTTCTCAATTGCTGTATTGTTGGTGGTGGGTAGAGATGTTTAAGTGAAACCTCTGAAAGAAATTTCTCTTTTTCTACATGATCTAAGAGTGATATGTTCGAGGAGTTTGGTTATTTGATTTATATTTGTAATATTTTTATTATAAATTTGTGATAATTGATGTGTTGCTATGCACCTGTTCATTTTCTCTTAAGCATGTGATTAGAAACTATTGTTTGGATTTTACTTTTTTAAAAAGGTATGGTTTGTGGGACTAGTCTAATAACTGAAAGAACTTGGTTTGGTCTAGTCTATTGTTAGGTTTCATGTCGAGTTGGACAGACTATAAACTACCATATCTAGCCCATTCTAAAATTAGACTAGACCTTGAGTTTGGCTCTAACCTGGTCCAATTTAGTATTTGTGAAGCCCAAGCCGAAACCACCTTGTCCAAGTTTATTTGTGCAGAAAAGTTATTTGTAGCTTCAACAATAGGCGTAAAGCTGAACATTTTCAAATGTTGAGCAAAAACATTATGATCATTTCCAAGCTCATGTAGATTATGTAAATTATGAGTTACTTTTATTAGTTCATGTAAATGGTCCTGTTTTCTCCCTGTATTGTTTGTTTACATATCAAGAAAAATTGTTAGTATTTTCACTTAATTTCAAATTTAACATATGAAGAACATTACCTGTTGCTTCGGTCCCCAATAAACCATAATAAGTTGATAACAATGGAAGACACTAATAACAATATTGCGATCGGAACTGAAATTGCAATCATTTTCTTGTTTTCCCTCTCTGCAACAGTTAAAATTGCACACGTTGAAGGATGAAGGTCGGTGTGTCATAATGATGAGAAAGTTTTTAAAGTAGAAACAAGTTTTTAAAAAAGGTTAAAAATGAAATCAATCAATTAAATGCATTTAATTATATTTTGTAATAGATATTTAAACACGTTAAATACCAGATAAACTTTTGGGAGAATGACATTGAGGGGCCCACTGAGGGGCCTAGAAGAAGAAAAAAGTAGTGACAACTTTAAACAATAGAATGTTTATGTATGTACAATTAAAAATTTATCAATTGACTTGTGTATAGCATTCAGTTATTCAAAACCCTCATTACTTTTTCTTCTTCTTTAGGGACCCTTACTGCCATTTTCCTTAAACTTTTAATTTCTTAAGTTTGCCTTAATTACTAATTTAATTTCTCAAGTTTAATTTTTATCAATTTAATTCTTTATTAATTAATGTAATACTATTAAAATTTGGTAATATGAATAATAAAAATATTAATGTAGCCATGTGGATTAATGAAATAAAGAAGTGTAATTATTTATGTAAGAAAAAAAGACTTTAAAATTTTAAAAAATATAAGAACACAAAGTAGCGTAATAGACTATATTGATAAAAATTAAATTGATTTAAAGTTAATTTATTTTTATTTAACTTCTCATACATGCCAAGTCATCAATACATTTTGCATATCAGATCGAGAGTTAATTTGTGTTTTAAAATATAAATAAATAATATGATAATTTAAGAAAATATAAGAGATCAAATAGGTAAAAATTAAATATAAAGAACCAATTGATAAATAACATGAATTTAAGGGACTAAAAATTTTGTTATCTCTATATTAAAAGCGTTTTTTAGTTGAGTCTACATAGAATGGATGACATAATATTATTGTGATGATTGAGAGGATTCATGGATTGGGTGTCCATTATCCCTCCTTGTCGCTAATGTCTAAGATCTCAAATTTCATTTCAGTTAATGGTCAGAAAATTTTTATCTGATTTCTTAAATGAAAGGCTGAGTGTTTGGACAGTAGAGAGGAAAACAGACATCATAAATTCGAGGATTCATATAGAGAGAATCTAGTTCCATCAATTCACAAATTAATTATTTTGCAGTCGTTGGATGACATAATATTGTTGAGAAATCCCGGATGGGTCTGGTAATTCAAATTTCTTGTTATATATGACTTCCAGTTTCAGATATCCTTGACAATCGCAATCATTCCAGCAACTAACTTTACAATCGTCCGGACCAATCTTCTTTTGTAACTCCTACACCTTGGTTGCCCCATTCTGCACATCTTTTTCGTCTGCTTTGTAATCTATTCTCCATTTTATGCTTTCATGAACCCTTGGATCCGTAGGGTCGTGTTTGCACGAATAACTGAAGCCTTTTCATCCGAGGCATTGGTAGACATTTCTGATAATACTGTATAAGATATCGGTTTATGTTTTCGAAGGTCATTTCACCTTCTAGCACGATCTCGATCGTCAACTTGATCATCATCACTAATATTTTTCAACATCCCACTACTCCAAAAACTTATCCCTCTTCGTCGAAACAACCAGCTCTTGACCATTAGGGTAGTAAAACCTCCTGAAGAGGGTCATCCGCACGAAGAAAGCAATGAAGTGAGAGACCAATTCTTTCCACTTCTGTGATTCACGCCTAGTTTCATGCCAGGCAACAGAGTGTCAGTGGGACAATCAAAGCTTTCCCACAAGGTGCTGCCGACAGATCCATCGGAATTCACTTACTGTCAGCACAAGATACCCATTGTCCTTTGTGTTGGTGCTGTTATTTTTGGTGGTTTCGCCAGGGTACAGTTGAATTGGGTCCCCATGAGTGTGATTGATCACAAACTTTCCGGTCCTATCGATGAAGAGAATTGCAAAACCGTGAGTGATTAGAGTGTCTCTGTTGGCTATCCAAACTGGAGATGAGGGTGACTCATACTTGGAATTCCAAATGGCTAAGTATGTATGGTTGTTGGCGTCGAAAGTTTTGATGAATCCTAAGGTAGGGTTCTTGTTGCTGGAAACCATACGACCAGTGGAGTTGATTGATTTCGATTGAGTCAGAGCGTTGCTTTTTGCAAACACGCTGATGCAGCTGAAAAACTGGGGAGAAACTATCAGTAGGATGGGAAAGTGAAGATACATGAATGAGTTTTCCTGGTAAACCATTTATGTTCCTATGATTAGACAGCGTAACTTTGGTCGAACTTTATTTCTTTGAAAGCGTGCGTTCATAGGATACACCCAACCTTTCTACTAATCATGAATCAACTTGTGTAATTTCCTTTCCTTAACTCTAAACATTATGGTAAAAAAACAAATCCAAATATTTAAACTAGCCCGCTGATGAATGTGTAGTCCATAACTTACCGTAGAATCTCTCCGCATATGATAAAGTGAAAATGTCATCTTCAGCCGTTTGCAGGGACGCATTTGACCAAAATACTTGAATAGCTTCTTATATTTGAATCTGCACACTTCTTCATCACATTAAACCAATCTAAAGTCAACATCTCTCAGACTCTTACTAACGGGCTATTCTCAAATGCCACGCGAAACTAATTTGTTCAACTTTTATCTATAGATGGCTAGCCAAACACACACACACACACACACACAGAATGCGTACTTTTTTATTTTGAAAATTTAAGAATATATTTTTTTTCCATATGTATAGATAACTATTTTTTAAAGTGTATGGATAGTTTTTTCCCACATAGAGAAGTATCTATTTATTATTGTCTAATTTTTGATAGAATTAATAAGAGAGTGGTGTTGAGAGTACTTGTTTTTTATTAGGCCAATGAGAGCTTCAACCGAGTCATATTAGACATTAATTTTGATGAATTTTTTTCTTTTCATTAAGTATCAAGGCTTTCAAGAAAACTCAGTAACTTGGCTCTAGCGTTTGTATGGCATCCGAAAAATCTTTTATCCAATTTCTACGTGTGCCTCGAATGAGACCATTGCAAGTTGCAGCTCCATCTCCTTCCTTAAGAAATTGAGAAAAATATTATTTAAGGATCTCTCAAGAGTTTTTACAGTAAAGAATGACCTTAAAAATATCAAATTTCACGGCACTCCTGTACAGACAGATTTTGTTGGGGAACATGGAACATTTAATAATGGATCCTCTGAAACAGTTACAGACAATTTAAATCCAGTGAAGCAAATATATAGAGACCATTAAAAATTTAAAATACGAGGCATTTAAGTGTAATTTCAAGCATTTAGCTGTGTCTAAAATGTAACGCAAGCAATTTTACAGGTTGGTTGCAGGCGTTGAAGTTATGAGATTTCTTCGACAATCTGCAAGTAGTTGTTCCTATTTGCCCCTGAAAATTTCAAAAATTAAGATATTAGATCGAGAATATGCCTTTTGTTGTACTACGAGGACAAGCAAACAACAATAATGAAAAGTCATTTGTGCAAAAAAAAATAAAAAACCATTACTTATATCCCAATAATAACAAAAAAAAAAATTCAATCTTGTAGTTTTTCCTCCATAATTTTTTCAACTTATTAAGACCTATAACAACCTGTTATATCCAAGTATTTAAGAGCACATACCTCTATCTTCCATTCATGGTAGACATTGACACATTGTTGATGGAATGGTATTCCAAGTCATTGCTTTGACCATTTGTATCGGCAACATCATTTAAATTTGTAAATGCAGGTTTCTTCACTAACGGCAAAATAGCATTTTCATTTGTGATCATAGAAATAACTTCTCGAGTAGTTGGTCTATCTGCTGGAGATTCTTCTACGCATAAAAGACCTATTTGAATAAATCTAAGAAATTGTTGCCTGGAACATGAATCAGTTAACATTGGATCCATTAGGTCCAGGCCAACTCCATTTTGCCACAAATCCCAAGCCTGCAATAATAATTTTCAACTTATATATAGTTCTTTTGTAGGTTTATACTAAAGTAAATAATATCTTAGTTACTATAGCATACTTAAGAAAAATGTAAATAAAAGCACTTACATATTGTACTAGGTTCATATGCTTATTAACATCATAAAAGCTGTTATTCCTCTTGCCACTTAAAATTTCAAGGATCATGACGCCAAGACTAAAAATATCTGATTTTATAGAGAATAATCCATCCATTGCATATTCAGGAGACATGTATCCACTGGTAAACAAACAAATAAGAAGAGTCATCTTGGTAGAAATGGAAACATTACCATTTTGCTTAAAACGCAAAACAATCATTATTTTTAAATAATTTTTTAAACTTACTATGTCCCAACAATCTTGTTTGTGTTGGCAATAAGTTCATTCTGCTTGAAAATTCTTGCCATTCCAAAGTCAGAAATTTTAGGATTCATATCCGCATCAAGTAATATGTTACTAGCCTTAAGGTCTCTATGTATGATCTTTAATCTTGAATGCTGGTGAAGGTAAAGTAGTCCTTGTGAAATCCCTTCAATGATCATCACTCTCATTTGCCAATTTAACACATTCCTCTTCGATGCATCTTCAATATCACATCCATAGAAAAGTTTTAGTGTGCAAATTTATAGAGCAAAACCAGCAATCTCAGACAAGTTTCACGACATGTATAGGTTGTGTTATTGAACAGATTGTGCTATTGAAATGATGACTTTTTTGCATTGCCAAATTTGAAAGGGTGGTAACATATATAATTAAATAACTAATGCTGCTAATTAAGGATTAGATTTTGATTAGGTCCTTGCGCATGATTACTAACCAAAGAGAAAGCAGTCCAAGCTTCGGTTAGGCATGTATTCGTAAATCAACATCATCTCCTCAGGTTGCATGCAGCATCCAAGCAAACGAACTAGATTCATGTGTTGTAGCTTTGCTATGAGTATTAACTCATTCTTAAACTCCACTAATCCTTGTCCTGAACTTTTTGATAGCCTTTTCACTGCAATTTTTAACCCCTCAGGTAATTTTCCCTGACCATTATTCCATCAGTAGTTAGTGACTGTGATAAAACAATAGAATAGTACCAACTAAAAAGAAATGCTGCCCCCACCTTGTACACAGGGCCAAAACCACCTTGTCCAAGCTTATTTTGTGGAGAAAAGTTATCTGTGGCTTCAACAATAGACATAAAGCTGAACATTTTCAAACGCTGAGCAAAAGCATTATCATATCCTAGCTCATCAAGATTGTGTGAATTATCAGTTGCTGTCATCAATTCATGTAGTGGGTCCTCCTTTCTTCCTGTGTTGTTTGTTTTGTATCAAGGAAATTGATCAGTCATTTCAATTTCAAATTTTACATGAGCATAATGTGTGATGTGGTAGGGGATATAGATAATATTGCATGTTACCTTTTGTTTTCCATCTCCAATAAAAGATGATAACTGTGACAAACGCTAACAACAACAATATTGCGATAGGAACTGAAATTGCAATCCATTTCTTACTGTTCCTTTGTGCTTCTGTATCTGTTGATGAAAGGTGGTTTGTCATAATGAGAAAGTTTTTAAAGTAGAAAGTAGAAACAATTTAGAAAAAAGGTCTAAACTGAAATAAATTATATTAGAAGTATTTTTTATTAAAATCTACGGAAAAATATCATATTTTGCATGAATAAAATATTCTAACCTTTCTTTTATCTTTTATTATAAATACCTACATTTTATTTTCAAAACATTAATATGTCTCAAAATTAAAAGTCACATTATCTTCCTCAACTGATTAATTTTGGTACCTCAACATTTTTTCACTTGTATAATATTTAGAGTTTTCCCTCTCAAATATTCTTCATTTGAATCTTTTATTGCCTTGCCTTGTTAAAGCTTGATCATGTATAAATATAATCTGTAAAACTATTTAATCATATTGTCCTGTTTAGCATATTTTGCAAAACCATTAGATAGATCAAATGGCTACAATACATGTTGCAAGAGAGATATAAGGTTGATTGAAAGGAATCATGCAGAAGAGAGAGGATCTAGTTCCGTCAGTTCGCAAACTTACTATTATGTGGTTGTTGGATAACATAAAACTGTGGCGAATCCCCAGATGGATCAGGTCGAAACTCTGCTTCTTGGTCATACTTGACGCAACGCAACGTGCCCATTTTCTGATATGCCGCACAATCGCACTCATTCCAGCAACTAACTCTACAATCAGCAGGACCAACGCTTTCCTGATGACCATCAATGAATTTTCCATCACTCTTGTTCACAAAGGACCCAGACAACAACTGAAACGTTGTATTGTAACTCCTACACTGAGGTTGTTCCCATTCTGCACATCCTTCATCGTCATCTGTCTTGTACCCATAACAATAATACCTTAACGGGACACCCACATTCTCAAACCAGAAAGTACCATCGTAATCTATGCTCCATTCTATGCTTTCATGAACCACAGGATCCTTGGGGTCTTGTTTCAACGAATAGTTGAAGAACTCTTCATCTGAAGTTCTGGCATACATCATCTTATAAGATTGTATATGATAGTAGGTTCGGCCTATGTTTCCGAAGGTCATTCCAGCATCAAGATCGCCGTCGCTGATGTTTCTCAAGGCCCCACTGGTCCAGAAAACAACCCCTCGACGTCGAAGGATCAACTCTAAGCCATGAGGGTCCCATTCGAGTGTAAAAGCTCCGGAAGATGGATCATTAGAAGCCAGCCATGAGGTGAGAGACCAGTTCCTTCCTGTTCTATGATTCATACCTAGTTTCATGCCAGGCAACAGAGTGTCCGTGGGACAATCAAAGCTCTGCCACAAGATTCTTCCGACAGATCCATCGGAATTCACTTCTGTCAGCACGAGATTCCCATTGTCCAGCAAGACAGCCTTTGTGTTGTTGCTTGTGGTGGTTTGGCCAGGGCACAGTTGAATTGGGTCCCCGTGAGTTTGATTGATCACAAACTTTCCGGTGTTGTCTATGAACAAAGTTGCAGAACCATTAGTGATTGGGTTGTCTCTGTTGGCTATCCAAACTGGAGATGAAGGTGACCTGTACTTGGAATTCCAAATTGCTAAGTAAGTTTTGTTTCTATAGGTAACAGGTTTGACGAATCCTAAGGTGAAATTCTTGTTGTTGGAAACCAAGAGGCTGGTGAAGTTGAGTGAGTCGGATTGATTCAGAGTGTTGGTTTCAGCAAACACGCCGATGCAGCTGAAGAAAAGGGGAGAAACAATCACTAGGATGAGAAAGTGAAGATACATCAATGAGTTTTCGTGGCTAAGCATTTATGTTTCTATGAATCGATAGCAATCAGGACAGGATTCTAAATATTAATGTTGTGATTAAAAAAAAAAGTCTAAAAATGCAAGTCAGCTCAGTGATGAATTTGTCCAAATATTAATTAAAAAGTGAGAATGTCATCTTCAGCCTGTAATCGTAGGATACAAAATGCAGTGGCAATGATGGTGAGGGTTAGAGGATCCATTTAACCAAAATAATAAATAGTTTCTCTTCTTTGAATCTGCACGATAATTCAGCACATTGAACAAATCCAAAGCCAGCTCTTTGAGTTGACCCTTGCCAAACACGCTATTCCAGATGACACCCAAAGGCCAAAACTAACTAGTTCAACTTTTAACATGCAGGGTTGACGTGTCTTTTTTTATTTTGGGAAAATCACATAAAAGGTCCCATATATGGATTCTAATTCTCAAAAAATCCCATATGAAATATATAAATGATACTAAAGTCCTATAAATTTTAATTGTAATTATTTTCTTTGTACATTTACCGAAATAGACTCTTTTAAAAAAATTAACAAAATAATCTCCCCATATAGAATCAACCCCACCGCCACCTTCACCTCCCCCTTCCCCTGCACGGGTACCACCGTATCCATTCTTTGAAGAAAGAAATTGAGATCGTGGAGGAAGAAAATGGAAGAATTCAACACACATATAATTATTTTTTAATTCCAATTACTTTTTGGTAAACAAGGGCTTTTTGATAAATGTAGGCCAAAAGTTAATTGCAATTAAAGTCCATGAAACTTTGAAGTCATTTGCACATTTCATTGGACTTGTTAAAAATTTAAATCTATATATGGGACCTTTATATGATTTTCTCTTTTATTTTAAAATTTAATAATAATTTTTTTTTGACATTGTGTAGATAACTTGTTTTGAACTAAGAGTTAATTATATAGGTTGAAAATTAGTACTATATAGTGGGTAGTACGGTAGTTCTGAGCTGTAAGACTTAAATATCCTATTTATAACTATCATCAAATTAATATTTTATGATTTAATCTATTAGTTATATCATTTAAAAATATTAAATAATCATAAAAAATAATTACGGTTAAATTTATTGCCTATTTTAATATTATTATTATTATATGATAAATTATATAAATATGAATTCATTTAGAGTCGTTGAATGTACCCCTGGTTGAGTGATCTATGCTTCAATCGGTAATTGTGCGTGGATAAGTATCCAGTGTGTGGGTCGGTGGATAGGTACGTATATATTAGATAACAACATTATAGTTAGTGTTAAATCTTCCATACACAAAGGATTTCTGGATTGATCATACTCTCATCTCGCAGTTAACGTTAAAAAAATTGACGCACTATACATTATTTCCAGTAGCGTCTTGAATTCGAAGCTATTCCTTCGACATTTTCATAGTGGTGGCAGCTTCCAAATTCATTAATGCTGGTTCCTCTTGCTCCTGAAAATTTCAAAAATATATATTAGATGATATGCATATTTCATAGCATATACTCTGATGAGGACAAGCTTATGCTAAGACAATATAATAATAATGTAAAGTGATTAGTTAAAAAAAGAATTACTTATTTAATTTTGCCAATAAAAAAAAACAATCATTTACTTTTCTTCCCCCTTAAATTTCTCAACTTGTTAAGACTATATAACAACCCTGTTATATCCAAATATTTAAAAGCACATACCTCTATCTTCCCTCCATGGTAGACATAGACATACTGTTGATTGAACGGTATTCCAAGTCATTATTCCTTTGACCATTTGCATCGGTAACATGGTTTAAATTTGTAAATGCAGGTTTCTTCACTACAGGCAAAAGGGTGCTTTCATTTGTGATCATAGAAATAACTTCTGGAGTAGTTGGTCTATCTGTTGGACATTCTTCCACGCACAAAAGGCCTATCTGAATAAATCTAAGAAATTGTTGATTGGAACATGAATCCGTTAGTGTTGGATCCATTAGGTCCATGCCAACCCCATTCTGCCACAAATCCAAGGCCAGCAATGGTACTGTTTAACGTAACTCATGTTGTCCTTATATGTATAGGTTTATTACTAAAGCAAATAACTATATCTTAGTCACTATATGCTCAATTAAGAATATTGTAAATAAAAGCACTCACATATTTGACTATGTTCAAAGGTTTATTAACATCATAGAAGCTGTTATTCCTCTTGCCACTTAAAATTTCAAGGATCATGACTCCTAGACTGAAAATATCTTATTTTATAGAGAATATTCCATCCATCGCATACTCAGGAGACATGTACCCACTGACAAAAGAATAAGAGCCATCTTGTTAGAAATAGAAACTAGCATTAGACACAAGCAAACAATGTATTTTTAAATATTTTTTAAACTTACTGTGTCCCAACAATCCTGTTAGTATTGGCAGTGAGTTCATTCCTTTGGAAAATTCTGCCATTCCGAAGTCCAAAATTTTAGGATTCATGTCTGCATCGAGTAATATATTGCTGACTTGCAAATCTCTATGTATGATTTTTAATCTCGAATGCTGATGAAGATAAAGAAGTCCTTGTAAAATCCCTTCAATAAGCTTCACTCTCACATTCCAATTTAACAAACCCCTCTTGGATGCATCTACAAAATTACAACCATAAGAGAAGTCTTAGAGTGCATGATTATAACAACGTATTAAACTTGCATGCAATCTAAAGACAAGTTTCAATAGATTGTGCCATTGAAATAATGACTTCTTGCATAGCACATGGCTACTTACCAAAGAGAAAGGAGTCCAAACTTTTGTTAGGCATGTACTCATAAACCAACATTGTAACATCCTAAAAATTTTAAGACTCAAATTTATTTAAAAAAATAAACAAAAATAAAATAAAATATCTATAATTAAATTAAAATTTAGAATAATTTAATAGAGGCCCAGAGTTCGAATTTTACTAAGCAAAAGTTTGGTTTTATTTGATTTTTAACTATGGGAAAAATTACCAAAGTTGACCCGGGCTTTTGTGCAATAATAAAAAATGTTGGGCCCTTTCTTGTAATTTTCCCTAAAGTTTTTGACCAGCATTTTAAGGAGCAAACTGATGCAAAAACGCAGAGAAAATGAGAAAGGAAGCAAACGCACAAACGGGAGAGAGAGAGAGAGGAAGAAGAGAAGAGAAAGGGAGGGAGTTAGGCTTGGATCTAGGAGTCTTTGCGACCGTTGCGAGCTCGGCTACACGATAGGTAAACTCCCTACTTCAATCCTCTTCTCTTTCTCTTGATTTTCTTCAATTTTTGGAAGAGGAAATTTTTGGATTTTGATCCCAAAGGCTTTATTCTTGTAAGCTTTTGTTTCTTTGGATTCTAGGGAGCATGTTTTGAGTTTCTATATAGTGATCTAATGTTTTGAGTGAATAATTGGATGAAAAGAGGTGTTTTGGGCACAAAATAAACCTTGAGAAATTGGGTTTTTGCTCCTCAATGGTTTAAGCCTATTGATTTAGTTATAATTTTACTATTTGAGCCCAATAAGATTTAAATTAAGGTTTGGTTTTCATTATAAGGGCTAATGGTGAAAGTTGGTGGCACTAAGTAAAGGTTTTTAATTGATTAAAAAAATTATATAAATTGAAAATTAGCCTAGTGATGGCTAATAAATGGTTTTGGTGGTTAAGTGATACTATGTGAATGGTTGGTTTAATATATGGACCATTAGGGTGGATTATGACTCATTGACCTAAGTTGTGTGGTATAAGTTATAGTCTTCATTAATACTATTTGTCATGATAAGTGATGTGAATCACTTATATGTTGTAGAAAATTGTTGGTGGAACTTATTGAGAAGTAAGGAACAAGCCGAGCCCTATTTTGTACAAGGGGAACCCTTTTAGTACCAAAGGGTTGAGGTAACAGGGGAATTTATATTTCTTATTACTTTGTTTTAGCTATTTTTGAATAAATATTACTAGTTATCATGCATTACATGTTTTAAAAGATTAAATGTGCTTTATAAGGGGTTATGGGGTACTACTTTGATTATAGTGCAAATATGTTTTCTAATTGTTTAATAACAATGTTTTTATGGAAATGAGATTTATAAATATTATACTACTTTAGAGTGTTGAATGGTCAATACTCCGGAAAGGTAGACAAGAGTAAAAGGCATGATCTCGGTGGGAGTTCACCAATGAGAAGGTGTGAATTTTTGATATTCTATGGCACACTGTCAGTACTCATTGTTGTCTTACGTATTGTGGGCTCAGTGCACTAAAGTGGTTAGTGTATTGAGTGTTCGACACCTCTCAGTGGGGGAGGGAATCCGACATATGAAGTGTGAGGTTGAGTGCCTAGGCCAAGGTAGCCCTCACATGGAGAGTAAGTCGGGCTGGCTCTGGGAGGGAGTTAGCTTTGACTGCTCAGGATTCACGTCGAAGGGGCATAGGCGGTTCGGTGGATTAGATCATGCCTTAGATTATGTTTTGTGCCTGTGGAGGTACAAGTAGGTATAAGGTTTACCTGTGAGTTAAAGAGTGCCAGGGGGCATTCTGTTGGTTATGAAAGGCCATACTGGCCTAGGTCATGCATTTATGCATTTTAAATGGCTAAATTATATACTATGTTGAATTTATTATTCATTTATTTAATTATGGCTTACTTTGTAATAATCAATATAGACTTCACTGTTACTGAGACTGTGGTTGTCTCACCCCTTTCTTTTCAATATTCTAGGTCCAGGCGAAGGATCCAGTGATGGACGGGGAAAAGAGCAAAGCTAGGGGTTTGCTTGAGATTTGTAAAGAACTGCAACCCCTTTCTTTTGAGCAAATATATTGTAATGTATTTAAGATTAGGGTGCCAGTAGGATATGATTATGTGTGTGTGTGTGAATATGTGTGGATTGTGTGCTTGTGTATGAATTTTTGTCTGTTTGCAGACTTGTGGCTAGGAAACTTGGTTATGGTGTGTGGTTTTGATGGATTTACTTAGTAGACCAAATTTCTATTACAAGCAGATCTTTGTTTTGATATATATGTGATTTTATAAGCAAATGCAAAGTGGTTGCATTGCAAATGGTGTGCTATGGGCAAACATACACCTTGGATAGAGAGAGGGGGTGCGTGGGCCCCACAAGGAGCTCTGAGCCAAGTGAAAATGTTTAGCATATGTATTTATATAAATACATGGTATTTGGATTGATTTGTGACCACTCTTGTATGATTTGTGTATTTTGGGGGTTTAGGGTCCATTTTGGGAAATGGCACCCGGGTGGTCAAATTTTGATGTATGGGGGTTTTCCATTATTTGAATGTTCTATCAAGTGTTTTTAATCTTATTTGACGTGTCCAAAGTGTTTCCACAGGTTTGTGACCATTAGGATGGGATTTGGACAATTTTGAAAATGGTTTTTACCAAAAAGCTGCACTTTTGCATCCGGGTGTCCAAATCTTAATCCGACCGTTGGATTTCTCTAAAATTTGGGTCACAAGTAAAACCTTTTATAAGCTTCGTGTGGGCTTTGGAATCACATCGATCGGATATCGGACGGAGAAACGACGCACTCCGGAATTTGGTCTGGAGGTGCTGTCATGACAGCATTAAATTGCTGTCATGACAGCTACAGTATTGATTTTGTAACCTGCACAAAATTCAATCCGTCCGTTGGATCTTTTCAAAATTTAGTATGCTAATAGTATTATTTAAAAGTGACATGTGGGCTTTAGAATCACTCCGATCGGAGGTCAGATGATGAAATGGTGTACTCCGGAAGTTGGTCCGGAAGTGCTGTCATGATTTTTTAGCTGTCATGACAGCAAAAATAGTCAATCTTTTAACATATCTAATTTTTAATCCGACCGTTGGATCTTTTTGAAATTTGGTACACTTATAGTACCCTTTGAATGTGACGTGTGAGCTTTAAAATCACTTCAATCGGAGGTCGAATGACGGAACACCGCCTCCTGGAAGTTGGCCCAGGAGGGCTGTCATGACAGCAATAAATTACTGTCATGACAGCAATAAATTACTGTCATGACAGCATCTTTTTATTCCATTTTCATCTAACTTGCTTCCGTGCGCTATAGGTAGAACCTATAATTATTTTTAAGGTTTTAAATGATTTATTTCTTAAGTTGGTTAGAGGATCAACTCCTTAACCACACTTAGTTTGTTTGAATTATGTGATTTTTGGATAACACTCAAGGCAAGTGTTACAAACATCATCTCCTCAGCTTGTATGCAGCATCCAAGCAAGCGAACTAGATTCATGTGCTGTAGTTTTGCTATGAGTATTAGCTCATTCTTAAACTCTAATAGTCCTTGTCCTGAACTTCTTGATAGCCATTTCACAGCAATTTCTAACCCTTCATTCAGTTTTCCCTAATCATTATGCCATTGGTTAGTAACTTAAAAAATAATGAATAGTATCAGCTAAAGAGATTTATATACTTCCTCCACCTTATAAACTGGGCCAAAACCACCTTGTCCAAGCTTATTTTGCGTAGAAAAGTTATTTGTAGCTTCAACAATAGACAAAAAGCTAAACATTTTCAAGTTTTCAGCAAAAGCACTATTATATCTAAGCTCATGTAGATTGTGTGAATTATTAGTTCCTGTCATCAGTAGATGTAGATTGTCCTCTTTGCTGATCCCTGTATTGTCATCAGTCATTTCAATTTCAAATTTTACATGAACATGCTGTGTGAAGTAGTAGGGATATAGATTTTGTATGCTACCTTTTGTTTTCCACCTCCTGTAAAAGGTAATAACTATGACAGACATTAACAATAATATTGCGATAGGAACTGAAATTGCAATCCATTTCTTGTTCTTCCTTTTTGCGATTGAACCTTCTCTATCTGTCACAATGAGAGAGTTTTTAAAGTAGAAACAACTTAGAAAAAAGGTTTAAAATGAAATCTAACATTACCATACATATAATTATAATCAAAATTATTCTTTTATTGAAATATACATAAAATATCCTGTGTAAGAGTAAAAGCTCTTGCCTTAATTAGAAAAAGCCTTTTTAATATCTATATTTATATCAATTAAAACGTAGAAAGTTGCTTCTATAATTGATCTAATTAAGAGCATAGGTTAAAGATCATTTTTCTCTCCAATTTTTTTTAGAAACACTTGGCACTGTGTACTGAAGGATAAGGCAATATCATCCTTAAACAATTTTTTCAAGAGAAAAATTGCTCTTATGTCAAAGACCCATCATTTTTTCTATTATCTATTGACATAGAATAATTATGAGGCTTATGCATAGTGATAGCAAGGCAATCTGACTCATTTTCACTAGTTGACATGGGCTAAAAGGATTAGAATTGTGGCAAGAACGAGCCTATTTTAGGGGCAAAATAGCAATAAAATAGATCAGAAGACTTTATTGTCACTGTGTGTCACATTAGCAGATAATGAAAAAGATGACGGGTATTAACATAAGGGCAATTTTGCTCCTAACAAAATATTTTAGAGTAATATTGCCCTACCTTTCAATACAGGGTGCCTAATATTCCTAAAAAATAGTTTTTAACCCTAAAAGTATTAGTCACTTTTACATCTCTACTTGAACCCATCTAGAAAGTTTATTTTAATTGATATAGAATTTCTATACTATATGCTTCTTGTATTTTGTCTTAATTATACATTCCTTCTATTTTCAAAATATGTATACATTGGTGTTAAAATTAAAAGTTAGGTCAAATAACACTTCATATATTTGAATCTACATGTGTAACTTATGGGCTGTTTGGTTTATTGAATGAAAGAGAATAGAATGGAATGGAGTATAATAATGATTACATGTACTCCCTCCATTCAAAAATATAAAACATTTTTTGAGGAGTTGAATGTTAAAAAATGTAAGGTTTTTTTAGTTTTTTGAGGTGTAATTATTGCCTTTTTTTTCAAAAAGTACCCCTATTAATAAATGACTTTATATTTGTTATAGGGTGTTTAATATGAGTAAATATGAAAAGATAGGATTAGTTTGAAAGTAGGTAACTATTTTATTGGGGGTAAGATTTGGTAAAAAATGTCTTATATTTTTTAAAGAAATGAATATTTGTTTGTTATGCTTATAAGATGAATATATTTTTTCTAAGAAAAAAATATCAAAAAATTATGAAATGACCTTTCTATCCCTAATCACACAAAAAAAATCCCCTTCTTCCTTCATTCCCGACAACATCTTCCTATTTCTTCCTTCCTTTCCTAGTGAAACACAACATCAACTTCCTTCTTTGCTAGCACAGATTGCACACAACAAAATCAAGCCTAAAAAACCGTAATATGAAAAATCAAGTTGAGATCTCCTAAATAATGTTGTGGTAGGAGATAAGGGGAGTAGAAGAAGTAGGAGACAAATATTATAACAAGAAGGTTGTCGATGGGGCAGAGTAAAGGTGGGATGCAGGTGATGGTTAGGATGCCATTAATGGAGGAGCGTAGGAGTGCCGTTGGAGAAGGGGGGTCAAAGGATGAAGACAAGAGGGTGGGGGTATTTTGGTACAAAGGTAGTTTCAGGGTAGTGGGAATAAGGATTACATAGGTCTAGTAATGTAATCCCTAATACATAATTTGATGTAATCTCCTTACATAGTATAACCCTTTTACATTACAATGGACCAACCAAACAACATGAATGGGAGGAGTGCATTAGGATTACATGAAATCCTCCTACAATGTATCGAACCAGACGACCCATTAAGTGGTTAATTTTTGGTTGACTAATTGAATTTGCTTTGTGTTGATTTTAAAATATAACTCATGTACATGTGTCATTATTAAGTTATGTATTTAGCTATCAATTACATGTTTACTTAGTATTTGTTGTAACAGATTATGCCAAGATGATATACTCACTCATCTCTATAAATAATACCATGAAATCTTTCTCAATGCACTAAAATAACTAAGCAATTTTAGTCTCAATCTTTACTTTCTAATTTGATATCAGAGCATTTTTCTTTTGTTTCTTTTTTTAAGATTATCATTGGCACTAAATCTTCCCCTTCCACCATCTCATATTTTGAAGATGATATATGTTGTTCCTTAAGACTTTTATTTAGTTTATGAATACCATAATAAAGTTTGAAACTACATAAGTAGCCTAAACCACAATAAGAAATGTGACTTAAAATAAGGATAATGACATTTTAGGACTGAGAGTTCTATAAATTTTAAAAAACAAAGTTCTATAAATTATTCATTTCATATGAATTTTTTAAAACTTTTGAAGTTTAGTGGTAGTATAACATTAACTTTCAAAGGATGTGAAATAGTTTATTATGGCTTAGTGGTAGTATAACACTACCTCTCACACCTACACATCCTAGCTACCAACCACCACCAACTTCTCATATTTCACCCCATATTTCATGTCTCTTTACTCAAGCAATGCCATGATCCTAATATTATTTGCATCAAAATAGTCTTTAACTATCAAAATCTTCATAACGTATTATGTAATGGTGTTATAAGTAAAGTTTTATTCCTATGTTCATCATTTATATGTGGAACTCTTAACCATTATATCTATCGTGGCCAAGTAACATCAATCCCTTTCTATATCCATTCATCAAGGGCTAGTTATAAAAAATTATTAAGATATCCAAGTGTGAGTAGACTTTAGTTGATGTAAAAAGTCTAATTTTAAATAAAGTTATAATTAATATATGATAAAGTGAAAGGACTTATAAATTTGAGCCTTAATATTTTGAGTTAACACATGGTGTCTTTAAATTGCTCTTCAGTTATTTGTAAATAAGTTTCACTTCTCACTCTTAATAAATGGTATTAAAGATAAGTTTCGACTGAGACATGAAAACCATATTATGCATATCTGAGTCATGTAATAAGACTGATAACACTTGCAAGGGAGAATAATGGTTTTATTTAAATTAGAACTAAAAGTAAAAAGAAAAACAATATATATTTTTATGAGAATAAGAATTTTATTGACATGCACATTGTTAAAATATACTTCTATATTGGATTGAGTAAGTAAAATGTAAAAATATGGGGAAAAATTAGGAACAAAATAATTGGATGTCAATTCATAAAACTTACAGCTTCGTCATTGTTGGATAACATAAAATTGTGGTAATTCCCCAGATGGGTCTGGATAAAACTCTTGTCCTTGGTGATACATGAGATAACCCACTGTACTAGCTTTTCTATATGCTTAACAATCACAGTCATTCCAACAACTTACCCTACAATTAGCTGGACCAATGCTTTCATTAAAATAACCATCAACCGGCCATGCTCTATCCTCAAAGTACCCAATCAATAACTTAAACTTTGTATTGTTATTCCGATACTCTGGTTGTGCCTATTCTCCACATCCACCACCATCTTCCTTGTACCCATAACACGAATCTTCATAGTTGATAGACACATACTCAAATGATATATTTCCATTGTAATATATCCTCCATTCCAAGCTTCTAAGAAACTTACTATCCACATGTTCTGACGAACAATTGAAGAACTCTTCATCCGAAGTTCTAGTATACATCAACTTATAATATTGTATAGGCATGTATTGGAAGCTCATACTACCATTACCATGACTTTTGAAAGCCCCACTAGTACGGTAAACAACCCTTCTACGCTGAAGAACCAACTGTAAGCCATGAGGGTCCCATTCGAGTGTAAAAGCTCCTGAAGATGGGTCATCAGAAGCCAGCCATGAGGTGAGAGACCAGTTCCTTCCTGTTCTGTGATTCACGCCTAGTTTCATGCCAGGCAACAGCTTGTTTGTGGGACAATCAAAGCTCTGCCATAAGGTTCTCCCGATATATCCATCGAAATTCACTTGTGTCAATACGAGATTTCCATTGTCTAATAAGATAGCCTTTGTGTTGGTGTCGTTGTTAGTGGCTTCACCAGGGCATAGCTGAATTGGATCCCCATGAGTTTGATTGATCACAAACTTTCCAGTGCTGTCGATGAACAAAGTTACAGAACCATCAGTGATTGGGGTGTCTCTGTTGGCCATCCAAACTGGAGATGAGGGTGAACTGTACTTGGAATCCTAGATGGCTAAGTGTTATTTCTATGAGGAAAAGGTTTGATGAATCCTAAGGTGTAATTCATGGTGTTGGAAACTAAGAGGCCGGTGAAGTTGAGTGAGTCGGATTGATTCAGACTGTTGGTTGCTACAAACACGTCGATGCAGCTGAAGAACAGGGGAGAAATAATCAATACGATGAGAAAGTGAAGGTACATCAATGAGTTTTCCCAGCAAACCATTTATGTTTCTGTATATGAATCGATAGCAATCTGTAAGATAGGACTCTTAACTATGATTGAACTTTTTTTGTGGATCATGAATTTATCGAGAAGTGTAAGTCAGCCCAGTGGCCCACTGATGAATACTCTAAGCCCAAAAAAAAAATAAATTATCCAAAACTTTCATAAAGTCTCTCCACATATGATGTAAGTGAAAATGTCTTCTTTAGCTGTTTGTAAGTAAATGTCGAGGGGATGATGCTGAGAGATAGGGCAACAAAATAATAATTAATAGCGTCTCATCTTTGAATCTGCACAATAACTCATCACATTGAACAAATACAAAGTCAACTCTTTGACCTTTGCGAACACACTATTCCAAAGATACCACGTCAATTGCTTAACTCGTTCGACTTTTGACATGAAAGGTGATGCGTCTTTTTTCCCCCTAAAAAAATAACAATTTTTTCATCCGTGTGGATAACTTTTTTTAAAAAAAAATGTATAGACAATTTTTTAAACTTGTAAAGGGAGATCTCTATTATTAATTAGTTTTGATTTATACCTGAGCTAATTACGCAAATATTTTTTTTCTGGAAGAATGAGTTAGGTCCTAAAAGTTTAATTTCATGACAATTGAGTCTCAAAAATTTTGTTAAATATCATTTAAGATAGTTCCAAATATAAGAATACCAATTGCAAACCATTATAGTAATCTATAAGACTTTATATTTTATTTGATATTATCATTAATATTGATCAAATAAGATCATGCTTCTGCTTTTTTTTTTCTTGGTAAAAAAATTGAGTGAGTTGGCCTTCCAAGGGCTCACCAGGATTAAAACATATCTCCAAATTCAAGATTTACCTCTAGCTCAAATAAAACTTACAAAGACATTTATATAAATCGTTCACCAATAAGGTCATCACAAATATTTAAATTCATGACTTTGTAAGTCATGTGACAAATTCTTACCAAGTAAGTTAACCTTTGTTGATAATTAAATAAGACCATGCTCTTAAATAAACTAATTAACACAGGTGTTGACTCCTAACATGCATTTACAAATGTACTCTCCAAAGTTGATTCACAATGGTCGATATATAGGCTTTTAAGATTGGTCATTCATCTCAAAACAATCTTTGAAGCACTGAATACTGACTATTATTGATTTTTGTGGGGTAAAAAAAGGAAAACTTATTGGATATATTTGAGAAATAATTCAGAAGAACATGAATCACTTGGGCTTAGCTTTAACCCATCTCTTTTGTCACAATATCACACGCATGCCTGCAAGAACAATAATTATTTTAAATACAGGGGAATGTAGCTGGACATTAAAATATAAAACTATAACATGCTATAAACTAAGAATAACTTAACGTATATAATTTCAAGTATTTTGTTTTGCCTATTAGAGATCATTTGATACGAATCTATTATCATAGTAATTTTTTTTAAAATAGAAGATTCAGTATTAGAGATCAGTTGAAACTACAAACCTAATGTTCCTCTTTCTGTTCAAGGTCTCATTATAAGTTCAAATTTCAAAACTGAAGACATCAGAGTATGTCTATTACTTAATTATTCAGGAGACCTACATCTCTTCTCAAACAATATTAATGAAAAGTCACTTTTTAGGAAAAATTGTAATATAATTAAATCAATCAAGAATTTTTTTTTGAAAAAAAATTCTGAATATAAATTCCTAATTACCAATATTGTTATATCTAAATAATATTTCAACACGTACCATTATCTGCCACTTATCACAAATATAGACATATTGTTGATGGAATGGCAATCTTCTATATCAATCTTTTGAGGATCTACATTGGAAACACCACTGAAATTTATAAATGCTAGTTTCTTCACTATAGGCAAACGGGTATTTTCATTTGTGATCATAGAAATGACTTCGGAGATAGTTGGTCTATTTGATGGAGATTCTTCCACACATAAAAGTCCTACTTGAAGATATCTAAGAAATTGTTGAGTGGAACATGAATCAATTAGCCTTTGATCCATTAGCACTAACCCTGCTTCTTTTTGCCACAGATTCCAAGCCTGTAATAGTAATTATCAACTTAGAAATATGCAGCACATAAAAATTTTGAGTACAATTACTATAATGGTAGGAGGAAATTAATTCAAACAATCTACTTTAGAAAAAAAAATTATATGCAAAAATATTGAACTCACATATCCTATTAGATTTATAGGTCCTCCATTAGCGTTGTAAAAACTATTGTTCTTCCTGCCACTTAGAATTTCTAAGATTAAAACTCCAAAACTAAAACCATATGATTTTATAGAAAATAATCCTTCCATGGCATATTTAGGAGACATGTATCCACTGAAAAGAAAGAAAAAATCTCATTTCATTAGAAATGAAGAAAATGATATTTTGCTTGAATCAAAAACTAATCATGCACTTTTATAATAGTCTTTTTTTAACTTACTAAGTCTCAACAATTCTGTTAGTGTTGATGATGAGCTCATTCTGTCTAAATATTCTTGCCATGCCAAAGTCAGAAATTTTAGGATTCATATCTGCATCTAGTAATATATTGCCAGCCTTCAAATCCCGATGTATGATTTTTAACCTTGAGTGATGATGAAGGTAAAGGAGTCCTTGTAAAGTTTCTTGAATAATCATCACTCGGTTTTCCCAATCTAACGCACCTCTTTCTGGTGCACCTTCAAAAATAATCACAGAAAAATTGCACATACAACTACGTGTGAGATTATAGCAATTTATATATTCAACAATCAGCTTAAAGACAAGTTCCATATTAGAATATATAGCCTATTTGTTAGATCTTGAACCAAAGTAAGGTTATACTAACCAAAGAGAAAGTAATCTAAACTTTTATTGGGCATGTATTCATAAACCAGCATTCTCTCCTCAGCTTGTATGCAGCATCCAAGCAATCGAACTAGATTCATGTGTTGTAATTTTGCTATGAGTATTAACTCATTCTTAAACTCCACTAATCCTTGTCTTGAACTTTTTGATAGTCTTTTCACTGTAATTTCTATTCCTTCTGGTAGTTTTCCCTGACCCCATTTACCATTACTATACTTAGTAAGTAATTCAAATTAAGTAATAATACAGTACTGATTATAAAGGGTATGTTTCCTTGATCACCATATAAACTGGGCCAAATCCACCATGTCCAAGCTTATTTTGTGCAAAAAAATTGTTTGTAGCTTCAACTATAGACATAAAGCTGAAAATTTCAAATTTTGAGCATAATCATTATAGTGTCCATTGTCATTCCCGTTTTGTAAATCTTTAGTTTCTGTCATCAATTTATGCAGGTCCTCTTTTGTCCCTGTTAGTTATATATCAAGAAAAAATATCGGTCATTTCAATAATATCAAACTTAACATGCATTAACATGCAATTTGAAGAAGTGGGGATATAGATTTTGCATATCTATTACCTTTTCTTTTCCATCTCCAGTAGAAGATAATGATGATGGCAGACATTAACAACACAGTGATCGAAACAAAAATTGATTAGTTGTTTTCTTATTGCTTTTCTTTTCTGTTGTAGCATTTGCTAATTCCCCAATTGATTAGTTGCTTGTGTTGAAGGGTGGCTAATTAATCAGTTCTAAAAGAGAAATTTTTAAAACTAGAAAAAAAAACTTATAAAAAAAGTTATGAATGAAATTAAATATCAAAATACATTTAAATATATTAAATCTACATTCTCACTTTTGTATCTCTGCTAATGTAACATTTTCTTAATCCAAGATAAACACTGGTTACAAAAGTTGAGAAATCAAATGATTTAATCTGACGAAGATACAATCATATTATTGATAATAATCAAAAAATACCAAGCTAAACTTATAAACACAAATCCAATTGAAATGAATTTGATAAACTTATACTACAGATGCAGGATATTGAGAGCAGCTGTGTATCTACTTTCTTTATATATCCCATATGAATGATAAAATCCATTTAAAGATATTATAATTATACTGACAGAAAGTGTGCATATATATATATATATAATTAAAAGGGTGGATATGAATTCTTGACAAACTCACCGTTTTATGTTCGTTGGATAACATAATATCTTGGTGAAAACCCAACCTGGTCTGGTTGAAACTCTGATTCTTGTGTGAAGGTGACACAACCCATTATGCTATTGTCATACACATATCCCAGACAACCACAATCATTCTAGCAATTAAATCTACAATCACCAGGACCATCAATACTTTCATTATAATGGCCACTGTCAATTTCTCCATTAAGCTTATTAACAAAGTTCCCATTCAACAGGTCAAACGTTGCATTGTTACTACTCCTGCATGCTTGAGTCCATTTTGCACATCCACCATCGATGTCGTTCCCATAACAGAAATCCTCTAAGTCATATACAAGTCTCAAATGATCAAAAAATAAGCGTCCTGTGGGAAGTATCCGCCATGCCAAGCCTGAATAAGTACCAATTTCCACGTGTGAATCTCTCGAGGAGTAGCTGAAGAATTCTTCTTCTTGAGTACTACTCGACATCAGAACCAGACCATAAAATTAGTCTACTGTAGAACGAAATAATGAAGATAATGGCTCAATAGAGCCATTTTTTAATGCTGCACTAGTCCAAAAAAACTATGCCTCATCGTCGAACAACTAGCTGAAGCATATTGGGGTCCCATTCTAGAGTGAAAGATCTTAGGGATGGGTCATCATAATCTAACCAGGAGGTGAGAGACCAATTCTTTCCTGTTCTGTGATTCACGCTAAGTTTCATTCTGGGTAGAAGAAAGTCAGTGGGACAATCAAAGCTTTGCCATAAGGTCGTCCAAGCAGATCCATAGGAATTTTCTTCCCTTAGAACTAAACTCTCATTGTCCATCAGTACAGCACTGATATTCTGGCTGCTACTTGTGGTGGTGGTGGTAGTAGTGGTTTCCACCGGATATGGATGAATGGGCCCTCCATGGGTTCAATTAATCACCAACTTTCCAGTGCTGTCGATGGTGAGATTTGGAGTATCGTCAAGAGCTATTGGGGTGGCTCTGTTGGCTATTCAAACTAGATTTGAGGGGTCCATGGAATACCAGATGGCTAAATAAGTGTTGTTAGTGTCGATGATATTGAAGAATCCCAAAGTGAAGTTCTTATTGTTGGAAACCAAGAGGTCGGAGAAACTAAACGTGTCTGATAGATTCAGAGTATTGTTGGTTTATGCAATTGCAAAGTTGCAACAGAAGAACAGGCAAGAGACAATGAGTAGGATCAAAAGTGAAGATACATGAATATTGGGCTTTCCCAAGCACCCATTAATTCTATGAATTTGATGAACAAGCGCTAAGTATATAAAATCATGTTCTATTCATTTGAAAGCATAGTAGTGAATGTACTCACCTTTCTTTTAATCATAAATTGATATATAGTCTTTATGGGGCATAACAGGACAGACAGCATGTGAACTGTGAAGCATTAAATGCGTCAATGTTACTTTTAAGCTTAGCTAACAAGTTGTTAACTTCTGTAAATACATGTTAGCACCCATTGATGAATTTATCCGAAACTCCGATAATATCTCTCCACGTTAAGAAAGCAAAAATGAGTCAGCTTCAGGCTTTGGCCATCATTTTAGACTTGGAGAGACAGTGTCCCTCACCCAACCCAAAAGTCAAAAATAAAGGGAAAAATTTCCGAGAAGTCCCACACTAAAATTTAAAGTACTTCACAATCTTATAAAATGTACAAATTATTGTCAAGCCCCAGATCCAGTGCAATTACAACTTGCCAAAAAAATAATAATTTGATATTAAACTCATACCCAGATTGTTATTTTTTATTAAATTATAATTGCATAGGATTTAAAATTTGGAAGTATTTTTTGTCTTTTATAAGAATTTTGGTAATTAAAATCTTTACAAGGGTTTTAGAGTGATTTTCCCAAAATAAAGCCTGAACATCTCATCTTCAAAGACTGAAGCTTTATTTGAGTTTTGGGTTGCGCGAGGCTTCCTGGGGTATCCTCATGGGCATGGCATTTTCTATTCAAGTCCAAAATGATGGCTCTAGGTGACGCATTCTTGCTCTCTAAACGCGAAGAGATTAAGCGCTGGTTTGGATAATCTCATCAAAATTATAATTTTTAAAAATATATCTCATCCAATTGCATGGTAAAATTAATTATATATTTAAAATTATATTTTTTAAAAAATATCCCTATACTCATTATTTGTGCCAAAATTAAGTTTGAATCCAAAACCATATTTTTTAAAAAAAATATCCAAACACTACTATACATGTCAAAATTAATTATAAACCTAATAATATGATTTGTAAAATAATTTATATGATTTTTAGATAAACTTCTGAAAAATTATAATTGAAAATACAAATTAAAAAGTAAGTAATAATAGCTTATGAAATAACTATAATTTTAAATTTATAATTAATCTTAACATGTATAATGGTTGTTTATATTTTTTTTGAATTTATAATTAATTTTAATATGTAAGAAAGATGTTTGGATATATTTTTACAAAACCATAATTTTATCTTTTTTTGTAATTTTTATTTTCAATTTTACTTTTTAATTTTGATTAAAATCAATCTTATTAATCAATTTATAAATTAATTATATATCACATAATATAATTAATTATATTTAAAATC
The DNA here is from genome assembly GCF_029017545.1 of Prosopis cineraria. Lineage (NCBI taxonomy): Eukaryota > Viridiplantae > Streptophyta > Magnoliopsida > Fabales > Fabaceae > Prosopis > Prosopis cineraria. The sequence continues at coordinate 44,758 of NW_026555444.1, forward strand.
AATTATATTAATTAATTTTTATATAATTAATTATATTCAACTAAAATCTAAACACCCTCTGGTTCCAAATGCATCAAGGATAAGAGTTAAGAGAAAGAAATTAGGGAGAATTTTAGTAAAAGACCCTTAACCATACTTAATTATATTTAAAGCCCTTAAATTTTTAAAATTTTACTGCAGTTTAGAGGTATTGATTTGATATTAAATTTATAAAAAATAAAAAAATTACCTTTCATTAAATTAATATTAGGACTTCCCTACTTCACTTATTAATTGTCTTATTTCACTTATTCATTTACTTATCGAATAATGTTAATTGCCTTACTTCACTTATTTATTTTCTTAAAATAAAATTAAATAAAAGTCTGACAATAAACAAGTAAAATAAGGCAATAAATAAGTGAAGTAGGAAAATTAATAATAGATCATAAGTAAATGAATAACATATAGTATATAAATTAACATGTTATTTTAAGATAATTTAAACAACTAAAATAAAAATAAGTTAAGTAGTGCAATTAACAACATTTTATAAGTAAATAAATAAGTGAAATTGTTAAATTTTGATATTAATTTAAAGGAGAGATAATTTTATCATTTCTCTTATAAATTTAATCTTAAGTTAATGACAGTGAAATTTTAAAAATTTAAAAACTTTAAATATAAATAAATTTGGTTAAGAGTCTTTAATTAAAATTCTCTCCAAAAATTAGTACTTGTCAACTTAACAGCATTTTTGACACATTCAAAGCATGTACTTTGGCGGGAAAAAAAAAGGCATGTACTTCTTGTCATTTTCGGCCCCATAAAAACCATCAGATTCCTGATTGACAGAAAAAGTGGTTACATTCACGATGCTTTTAATGAAGTACAGAATGACCCTATGCTGATTGTTTGTTCATTGAATTTAGTGAAATCAATAGGAACCCGAGAAAGCCCTTTCATGTATCTTCATTTTTTGATCCTACTCATCATCTCTTTCCTATTCTTCTGTTGCATCAGTGCCAATGCAGAAACCTATAGTATTCTAAATCTATCAGACAGACTCAGTTTCTCCGACCAACTGGTTTCCAACAAGAACAATTTCACTTTGGGATTCTTTAATCTCACCGACACTAACAACTCTTATTTAGCCATCTGGTATTCTAAGGACCCTTCAACCCCAGTTTGGATAGCCAACAGAGACACCCCTATTGCTCTTAACGATACCCCAAATCTCACCATCGACAGCACCAGAAAGTTGGTGATTAATCGAACCCATGCAAACCTTATTCATCTATGTATGGCGGAAACCACCACCAGTGGCAGTCGGAATATTAGTGCCGTCCTGATGGACAATGGGAATCTGGTCCTAAGAGAAGAGAATTCCAATGGATCTGATGCAAGGACCTTGTAAGAGAGCTTTGATTATCCCACTAACACTCTTTTGCCTGGCATGAAACTTGGTGTGAATCACAGAAGAGGAAAGAATTGGTCTCTAACCTCATGGCTAGCTTCAAATGACCCATCTCCAGGACCTTTCACTCTAGAATGGGACCCCAGTGTACTCCAGCTAGTCATTCGGTGACGAGGCTTGGTGTTTTGGGCTAGTGGGGTCTTGAAAAGCAACTTATTTAAACATTTATTGGTCTCCAATTTCACTGAGTTGAGCTTTTATAATCTGACATCCACTAACACCACAGATATAGTTATTCCTTGAAAGAAGTCCCTGATGTTAATAATACAAGCATGCTATGGCGGATGGATCACAAGGAAACCTATATGATGAGAACAATGAGGGATTAAACTTGCAAGATTTATGTTATGGGTACAACACAGATGACGGATGTGTAAAATGGACACAACCAAAGTGTAGGAGTTACAATACAACATTTAAGTTAATTACTGGGAACTTTGTCAATGGTGATTCCTTTTATAATAAAAGCATTGGACCCGATAATTGTAAAGTAAGGTGCTGGAATGACTGTGATTGTTAAGCTTACCAGTATGGAGAAAAGATGGGTTGCCTCACGTATGGCTATCAAGTCCAGTTTAACACAGATCCATCTAGGGCATCAGTAGGAAGATATTATCTTATCCAACGTCCACAAAACAGTAAGTTCTGTGAATTGATCATATCCAACTTTTTATTTTTTGATTTGCTTTATCGAAGATAGTGGACACCTGCTTTCAATCCCATGCCATTGTTGGTTCAGATTTACTTACCAGCTTAATTTATATATTCAGGACATGTTTATATCATGATGGATTAGTTGCATTTCTAAGTTTCTCCAACATATGTTTGTTATTTATTAACAAAAATGGCTCCAAAAGTACATTTTCATGTTTCACGTACCTAACGCCAAGAGAATATGTATTTATAGAGGTCGATTTCACTAACAATACTTTTAGTAATTGGTTTCATTCATGACATTTTCTGGGAGTTGTTTCTGCTTTAAATTAAAGAACTATCTCTCAACGACTAACAAATTACCCTTCAAAAACATGATGAAACTAAATTAATGGACGTTTGACGGTTGCAGGGAACGCCAAGAAATGGATTATTGCAGTAAGGTTTATATCATTGTGTTGTTACTGTCTGTCATTATCATTATCTTCTACAGGAGATGGAAAAGAAAAGGAGGTAATTTTCAAAATCTATGTTCCCACTAGATACTTCACAGATCATGTGTTCATGTAAAATTTGAAACTGAATTACTGGCTGATAGTTTTTCTCCATACATAACAAACAAAGAGGGACAACAGAGGACCATGTGCTGCAACTGATGATAGCAACTGATGATTTATGCAATGCAGATGAGCTTGAATTTGATAATGCCTTTCCTCACAATTTGAAAATCTTTAGCCTTGTATCTATTATTAAAGCTACATCTAACTTTCATGCACAAAATAAGCTTGGACAAGGTGGTTTTGGTCCAGTTTATAAGGTAGGGAAAGAATATATCTTTTTTAATTAGTACTGTTCTACTATTTTTAAGTTGTTATTCTATCTGATGGCAAAATGCATGGTTAGGGGAAACTCTTTGAGGGGACAGAAATTACAATGAAGATGCTATCACAAACTTCAGGACAAGGATTAACAGAGTTCAAAAATGAGCTAATACTAATAGCAAGACTATAGCACATGAATCTAGTTCGCTTGCTTAGTCGCTGTCTAAATTCTGAGAGGAAGATGTTGGTTTATGAATACATGCCTAATAGAAGCTTGGACTGCTTTTTTTTTGGTAAGCAATCATTCATAGGAACCTAAAAGCTATAACCATTGGCATATATTCCTTTATCATGCTACTCTTCTTAAACTTTAACAATACACAATTAAGTTATAATCTTCAACACCTATATCTATTCTGATACTGAACCTTAAAACTACTAGTTGATTTTTTTTGGTATAATGTCACGCTTACGCAATTTTTATATGGTTGGAATTTTAATTTAAAGATGCATCGAAAAGAGGCACGTTAGATTGGAGCAAGCGAGTAATGATTATTGAAGGGATATCACAAGGAATTATTTACCTTCATTAACATTCAAGGTTAAGAATAATACATAGGGATCTGAAAGCTAGTATATATTACTTGATGTAAACATGGTCCCTAAAATTTTTGACTTTGGAATGGCAAGAATTTTTAAACGGGATGAGCTCATTGCCAACACTAACAAGATTGTCGGGACTTAGTAAGTTCAAAAGCAATACCTAAATACATGTGATTAGTTTTATTTTTCAAGCAATGAGGTTTTATTTCCAATAAGATGGCTCCTCATTTTTTCCTTATCAGTGGATATATGTCTCCTGAGTACGCAATGGATGGAATATTTTTTTAGAAAATCAAATGTTTTTAGTTTTGGGGTCATCATACTTGAAATTTTAAGTAGCAAAGGGAACAATAGCCGATTTCATCAAGATAATAAACCTATGACTCTAGTAGGATATGTAAGTGCTTTTATTTACAATTGCCTTAAGTATATATCCTTATAAGTAACATGTATATCTGCTTCTTTTCTATTATATACTTTGATAATCAGCCTGCATGAAATCTATATGATCTCCTTTTCTTAACATAAAAGTTGTTGTATTACAGGCATGGGATTTGTGGAAAAAAGGAGCTAGTTTGGAGCTAATGGATCCAGTATTGAATGATTCATGTTCCAATCAACAATTCCTTAAATTTATTCAAATAAGTCTTTTGTGCATGGAGGAGTCCCCAATAGACCAACTATTTCAGAAATCATTTCTATGATTGCAAATGAAAGTGTTATTTTGCCTCCGGTAAAAAAACCTTCATTTTTGAATCTTGAAAGTACCATGATCAATACAGATTCTCAATGAAATGATTTAGATTGTGTTTCCATCAATTATATGTCTATATCTAGTATCTACTATGAATGAGAGATAATTAAAGCTCTGTAGTCTTAAATATTGATCCAATTGTCCAATCACAGTTTAACCATGTTCTGATCAATGACTTTTAAACCACTATCTTATGCAGTTCAATGTCCAATCTGATTTTTAAAACCTTAATTAAGACTTATAATAAGTTCAAAAATTTAAGAAAAAATTTCATGATTGATAGTTATTATATGCAAATAGAGGTACTGCTCCCCCCTAAATGACTTCTCATGATTGTTGTTTTATTTGGCATATAAATGTTCTCAATCATGTGGGTATATGAACTTGTCTACATAAGTTTTTTTTATATGTTTGAGTATCTTAAACTAACCTGAATAAACTCACCCTACCTAAATTACTAGGTCTATTTATTTATGACCATAAAAATGACTTTAAATATGATTAATTGATTTGCTAAACAATCTTACATGATCAAGAGACTTGCTTGCATATGTTTGAAAATTTATAAGGATATGCACAAAAGTCATCAAACAATGGATTTATTAGCTTTAATCTATCTCTCAGGCTCACAGTTGACAGTTCCCATGCCTGCAATAACAATTATTATTTTGAATTCTGAAGAACATAATGGACATTGAAACTGTAACAAGCTAAACTATGAGGAATCTAATTATAATTTGATGTATTTTGTTGTGTCAAAAATAAAAATACTATACTTGGTATGAATCTAGCTATATAATTAAAGTATTTTAGGTTTTGCTGTTAATGAACAATTTTATTATATGTGAACCTAAAGTTGAGAATTTGAGAACATCTAGTTGTAAAAATCTAAACTTGCTATTATGATGAAAGAATTTCATTATCAATGGACAATTACTTGTTAATGTGTGAACCTAAAGTTATGAATTAGTAAACATATAGTTGTAAAAATTTAAACTTGCTATCACGATATGAATCTTAATTTTGAATATATGAAGTCATAAATTTTAAATTTTGACTTGTGATTGTGTGAACATGTACTTGTGTATATTCAAACTTTAAGTTGTATATTTATTAAGTTGTTCAAGACAAACATATCAATTTTAAATAAGAATTTCATTTCCAATGAACAATTACTTGTTAATATATGAATTTAGAGTTGTAAGTTTGTGAACATGTAGTTATAAAAATTTAAACCTCCATTTTTTGCCTTTTCTTACTAAGGGCAATTATGTCTTTTCTCCTTAAAACATATTTTTAAAAAGGCCATTGAATCTACAAAATAATTTCAAAATGTATTGGATCCTAACTGTTATTTTTTCTCTCTTGGAAGCCCTAGAGGAGATTCTCCCTAAAAAAACATCTATGGATATGTTGAAACTATAAATTAAAGCTATTGTTCCCCTTGTACTTTCTAAACGTTCACGAGTTAGAAAAGGCATTTGTATTGTTTGTTAGTAAATAAGAAGCAAAACCTAGCTATCTGCTAGTGAAAAAATTCAATTATCCAAACAGGACATCCTCATGATCTTGTTTTATCTAAGTTCAAGGATACATACATTTATCTTCCATTCATAGTAGATGTAGACATTTTGTTGATGGAATGACATGCCAAGTCGTCATTCCTTTGAGAATCTACACTGGAGACACCATTTAAATTTGTAAATGCAGGTTTTTTCATTACAGGTAAATTGGTGTTTTCATTTGTTATCATGGAAATAGCATTTAAAATAGTTGGTCTATCTCTAAGAGATTCTTTCACACACAAAAATCCTACTTGAAAAATTCTAAGAAATTGTTGAGTAGAACATGAATCCATTAGTGTTAAACCCATTACTCTAACCCAACTTCTTTTTGCCACAAATCCCATGCTTATAATAGTATTATCAAATTAAAAATAGATCGACGAACAAATAAACTTTATACAAGTTTAATAGTAGGAGAAAACAAAAGCTCATGTGGATTTTTTGTTATGAGAATGCTTAAAGAAAATTGACATCAAGATCTTATAATTGGAATTTTGAAGTAGAGAGAGATATAATGATGTGGACTTCACTTTTGTTTCTATCAATTCTCTATGTTTATTTACTTCAATTATGGCTATGATTCCTATAATTTTTGAAAATGATTAAAGGGCATTTTTGCCCATCAATTATCCACTTAGGAATATCTAGTATCATAAACTTTCATGTGGTGCAATTTTACCTTTCAACTTTTAAAAATGATGCACTGGACATCCTGTCATTAAAAAAGTTTACTTTAATTATTAATTAACTGTAATATCTCCAATACTTAAACACATAATTAGCACAAAATTAACCTTAAAGTAAAGCTTCCATGATAATTTCAACTAATTTAATCAATAATAAAAAATATCATGGAAAGAAAAAGATTAACCTTTGTTATATAAAAACTCAAAAGGCTAAGTAAGGAAAACTCTATAGAGATGAGATCCCACAAATTATTTAATCACAAAACCGAGTTTAAAAAGTCATTTAACCATTATAAATTAGAGTAAAAAGTGTTTGGGAAGCATAAAAACTAATTAGAGCTAAAAACAAGTTAAAATGAAGTAAAAAAGGTCATTTTCACTTAATAGGAATACTTGGCTGTGACCAAAGCATATTAAGTCGCGACCAACACTTCCAATAAAGTTTTGGCTATAGCCAATTCCCTTTTGGCTACAACCAAATGGTCTCGGCCACTACAACAATCTATAAGCCGTAGCCAAAAATTCATGACAACAACTGTCATGATGGCTTCCAATCATAAATTTTTAATGCACATAACTTTTGATTTGAACCTTCGATTAAGATGATTCAAGCGCTCGCACGTCAACAACTTCATAATCTAGCTAATGATTTTAGTTTCATATCAATCCAACATCATATAAAAAATTTAGACACCCAAAACCATAATTTCACATTTTTACCTCTAAACCACCAACCAAGTGTCCAAATCTCATACCATAATCCATTAGCCCACATAAGAGCTTGAACCACACTCAATAAGTTCTAATACACTTATCTAAATAGTCATAAACATCAAACAACTCCTAACATAAGAATTGACCATATAGTAATGAAATATGCCAACCACTGTGCACAAACTCAATGGAGGCCATACCACGTGGATTTACCATTTTAATCCTCTACTATTTTAGGGTAAACTCTCACCCATTATGATCATACAAGTTTAGTCAATATGTGCAAATATATATTTATACATATCTCAATAATTCAACACATTCATAAACAAAACTTGCAGGTTATCATAGAGCCATAAAGCTTCTTTATCACTATTAGGCATGTTTATTGTATAACATTAACTCAAAGTCAACATATTAACCAACATGTCCCTATTATCCATCTCAAGCCAACGATAACTTAGTATAACTTACAGTTGCAGACACTATGATATGCAATAATTAAATTTTCGGTTACCTCAAGTCTTGGTTTACCAACCAAGAGTACCTGTGACCATTAAATAGAACCTCCAATAAGCTCAATGGCACCAATAATAGTCACCAAGTGATTAGAAGCTCTAAATAGACTCCATTGAATGCCTATAGCAAATCCTAACAGAGCCCTCTTTGTTCACCTTTGAACTCCCACTTAAAACTTTAATTTTGTGAGCTGAAATGCAAATCTAAAGGTTTAAAAATTAACTTTTAGCTATGGCCAAAGGTCAAAATTTCAAATTCAAAACACTGTTCATCTAATTAGGCCCAAATGTGGCCTAATACCACCCAAGGTTCAATTCTAAACCTTAATTAAAATATGATATACCCATTAGCCATTCGTATATTACTTTTTAATCCAAGTTAACTCTCAACTATCCAATTTATCCTTCATTACCCAATTATCCTTAAGCTAAATTTTTTTGGATATTACATTAACCACAAAAATAACAAAAAAGGACCTAAAAATTATAAAAAAGTAATCATAAAATTGCAAACAATACCCTATAAGAAAATTAATTCAATAAATTCTAGCAAGTTTTGATATTTAAAACTATTCATGAGAGTTTGATATTGAAAATAAAAATTGTATTTCAATAATGACTATTTATCTCGCATGTTTAAAATTTATTTTTTAAGAGGACTATATGCAAAAAACTAGTTGCTAATGATAGTTCCGTTAACCCGTAATGTTATGGTTAATAACAAGTTAGTTTGATCTTCGTGAGTTCTATTCTCATTTTTATTGTTCATAGGTCTCATATCTATATTTGTTTTCATGGCTTTAGGCCATGTTTGATTAGTAATATCCTCGTGGACTATGTATTCACATTTATTTTCTTGGCTTAGGCTGTATTTGATTATTTAACCTCTTAGACTATATGTCAACATTTGTTTTCATGGCATAAGCCGTGTTCACCCTTGTGGACTGTATATCTATATTTATTACTTGTTTTGTTAAAGTTCTCAAAATTCTAATTTTTTTAGTCTGCTTGTATATTTTAAATTTCAATCATTGTAGTTAGTAAGTGTATTAATTTTATTCAAATATGAATAATTTATTCTCCTCAAGCATAATAGAATTAAATAACTTTAGTTCACTCACATTAAGATTTCTAGATATAGTGACCTTATTATATTGAATTATCCTCCTTTCAATTATTTTATATAATTTGTTGGATTTTATTATTTTTGCTCTTTTAAATTATATATTTGGGGATACTGTTCACTTTTCTAGAAAGTTATTTTTGGTCTTAAATTCAACAACTGACGTTGAACCTCTTGCTGATCCATGAGGGACATACAACTGTGTTAGGTGGATATTTATTTTGGAACTACCTTTCTTTTGATGTAAATTCTGAAGTCTATGTATTATGTTTTTCTTTTTTTGGAAAAAAACATGATTAGGGTGCTCCACGATGACCATTGTTAGGGTCCTGACCTCTTATTACGTTGTTTGTTTGTCTGCCTCTAGGGAGCGGAGCTTTGTATTTTGATTGTTGTTGTAAAAATTTTTATTGTAGTGATTTTGGGAGGCTTTATTTATAGAGGAAGTGCTACGAAAATTTTTTAAAAAAATTTGATATTTTAATTTATGTAAAAGTAAAATTAGATATATGTAATGAAATTGATGGAATGATAGATGTATTAATTCAAAAGTTTTTTTTAAAAGCTTTAGGAATGTTTGTGTGAACATATATGGTGTTAGTGCCGCTTTACTTTTGGGGCCTGACATCATGATTGTTGTTTTGGCTGCTCATGTGAAATTGAAGGCATGATATTCTCTCATATCTTCATTTTTGTACGCCTTGAATTTTTAAATTTTAATTGGTACGTAAAATAGTTTTTATAATTTTAAATAATTAAATAAACCTCATAATCTCACGAAACAAATTAATTTTTCACTTATATTTAAAATGTTATTAAGCATCTTACATTAGATAAGTATATTTTTATACACTCAAAAGGATATTATTTTGAGGTTATTATTGATGGATATAATTTATAAATATTTTATGGCATATATTGATAACACAAGTTATTATATACTGATTGATTGATTGACGATCCATTCCTTTAAACTTAGCTTTATTGAAATAAATAAAGTCAATTATGGCACATTTATGGTTTATTTGAATATGGTTTAGCATGTGATTGATACTATATTATTATCAACTCGAGGTTTTCTAAGTTTTTTTTTTTTTGGTTTTTATGCTGGTAAAAAGAAAAGTATTTTTTATTATAAAAAAAATGAGAAATGAAAAGTGCATGCACCAATCTTATTTTCTTTTCAGATATATTTCTGCATGCCAAACATGTTATTACCGATTAGTTAATGGCCGAGACAGACACGCACTGGAAAGCTAGTAATCAATCGAACTTCAGGAACGCGATTCAACTATGCCCTGTGGAAACCATAACCTCTAACCTAACAGCACCAACACGAACGTTGTTCTGCAGGACAACGGAAATCTTGCGCTAAGACAAGTCAATTCTGATGAATCTCTTGGGAGGACCTTGTGAGAGAGCTTCCATTGTTCCGCTGACACTCTTTTAGCCTGGCCATGAAACTTGGCGTCAACCATAAGACAGGGAGGAATTGGTCTCTTACCCCATATGGCTCCTGATGCGCACAAAAATTTAAACACACCACGAGCATATGGATCTAATCAAGTGCAGCGGATCAATGTCATCTGACAAGGAACTAAAATAAAAGGAATTGAGTACAAATGAAAATCGTTTTCGTTTTAGTTAAGTTATCCAATCTAAAAAAGTGAAGTTGTTATTAAAGTAAAAATACAAATAAGATAAAATAAAGTAAGAGAATATATCATAGATAAGATTAACAATTAAAGAGCATTTTAGAAATTATAATCCCCTTTTATACTTTGCAATTCAATTTCTTCTAATTATTGTATTTGAATTTAAATTTAAAATTAAGGCTCTAATTTGGAGTTATGTATTTCTCAATTATAAAATTCATGATCTAACTATACTATAATGTCTAAAGCAAGTTCTTATCTAATTATGTAAAATTTTTGGAATATTAACTAGAGTTTAAATATATGTCTATCTCAAGTGCAAATTAAATTAATTTTAATATTAGATGGCTTAATAAACGGTCTTATTGATATTCCTTTTTTTTTCAAAGGCAAATCCACACACACACTAAAGTTGGCTATATAATAGCATGAGAACAAAATAAATTATATTAAGTATTAAAACATCCATCAAAATTAATAACTAAAATGAAATCTATTAAAAAAGTACTACCTTATTTGGTACAGGGTAATAAAATGAAAATGAGAGCTGAAATGACCCATTACTTTGTTTGGTGCATGTGAATGATCATTTCAATTGAATAGCCCATTACCTCATTTGAGGTAATCACCATTCCATCACCAGACCACAGGAATGGATCCCATGGAAATGGAATTTTCGGTGGCCAAATTGTCCATTGATTTTTTTTTTTTTTCAAAATTCCTATTTTGTCCCAAGCACTAATCCCATTTCCTCTCCCTCGTCATCTGCCACTGATCTCTCTCATCATCTCTCTATCACCCAGCTTCTCAGTCTTCGTTGCTTCAATGCCCAGTCAGTTATCTCCATTGTCGATCAGATGTGGTGACCAATCTCCCTCACCATCATTGAGTTTCTAGGTTCATTGCCGATCGATTGGAGCTATTGCATGCTCCTCTTTCATCGATCTCATTAATCGAAGCTTCATATATTGCCGATCAAATAAACCTGATGACAACAGTGAGAATGATAGGGAGGCATTCCAAATTTGGTTCGAGATTAAGAATGACGAGAGGGAGGTGTTCCAAATATGGTTCAAGATTGATGAAATCTAATTCTAAAGCGAGAACGACGGCAAGCCAAATCTAGTTCCATGAGTTTGAGCAACAAGCCAAATCTTTCTTTGATTCTCTTTTTATTTCTCTGAACTTGAAGAATATAAGTAGTGTGCAAATTGAACTTCCATCAGCCATGGATGAATGAAACAAGCCAAGTCTTTTATCTTTGATTTTTTTTTTTTCCAGTTTCTTTTTTATTCTTTGATTTTTTTCCCCCTTTTTGGCATGTAAGGAAGGTATACGAGCTCTCATATTCGATTAGTAGCAAATGGCATTCTTTTGTTTTTGTTCTTGCTTTTTAAAATTTTTTGTTGGTAAGGGTAGTCTACTCATTTAACATTATAATTGCATATGTCAAATAAAAATTATATTCTATTCCTACCAAACATGTTTTTAAACCTCATTATTATTCTTATTATCATTTCCATTCACATTCTATCAACAATCATTTTACACTGTAATAAATGGGGTCTAAAGGTTCATGAAATTTTTAAGAAAAAAAAGTTAGCTACTCATAACTTTGAATATGCATAAAAGTTTAAAAACAACACATAGAATAAAAAAATTGAGAGCTGCAGAAGAAGAGAATCCAAAAAAAATCTCCTCAAAAAGCTCTATGATGACTCTTCAATCTTCAATTTAGCTCTGAAGCCCTTGGTTGATGCTCAAATATTGTCTCCTCACTTTCAAATATAAAATTGGATGATTTGAAAGTCTAAGGGTGGTTTATTTATAACTTTTCCATGCTCATTTGTCTTTCAATTTATGTTTTATCTTATATGATTTGCAGGACCATGTCAAGGAATTTTGAGGCCTAAGATGAAATGAGTATAGGGGCCTAACATATAATAATTTGACATTTTTTACCATTAGAGATAGTAAAAAAAAATTAAACACTTGGTATTTTGTATCTTAAAAATAAAGCTTAGATTAAAAGGGAACAAACACACTTGATAGCAAGTAGTACAGGTACGAAAACATAGATCCCCTACTCAATGGTGCATGCTCCAATGCTTTGTTTAGATACAAAATTATAAAAATTATTTGCCCTCACGGTTTCAACTCACTAGACTCCTCAATTCACATTTTATAGGATTGTAAAGAAGCATAAAAAATTTAGATGAAATTAGTTAAGTCTTCTAAATTTAATATTTTCTTTTATCTTTTTGCCTAGCAGTCGATAACTTAGAATGCAAAGAACAATGTTGGATGTTCAAACTCAAGAAGTGCTTCTTGGCAAAAACTTTTCACTCTAATATACTAGAACATCTAAAAGGTAAGATACAAGGACATTTATTTGGAAGATGACACACTAGACAAGGATATTGCATTTATTAGAAAATAACCAATGATATCGACCTTCAATCTAAGATCAATTGCTTATCTAAGAAAGTTGTTAGACATAAAGTAAAATTGGAGCCCTCCTGAAATAGATTGAGCAAGATGGATCAGTTAACATAAATGGAGTTGTGGCTTGTGAAGGCTTGATTCGTGATACCCATAAAAATTGAATTAAGGAATTTTTCAAATATATTGATTATCACCCAATCACGATTGCTGAACTATTAAGCATTTTGGAAGGAATCAAGCTTTGTTAGGATACTAAACTAACCAAAGTGAACTTCTACTCAGATTCTTTATCAGCTGTATTCTTGATTCAATACAATTTCTTTAAGAATTATCTTTATTCAAATTATATCAAGAAAATTAAGGATTTTACTATGAGAGATTGAACAATTACATTCAACCACGTGTCAAGGGAAGCAAACAGATGTATCGATCTTCTTACTCACCAAGCATCCAATGATAATTTTGAGTTAAAATCTTTCATGAACCACTTTTTAGGTGTAAAAATATCATGTATTTTTGTATGATTGAATAGTTTTTTTCCCTTCTTGAACAGGTTCCTTGTGGCCATGTATTAAAAAAATTATAAAAATGATTGCAGGCATCTAATGACCGATTATTTCATTAAGTTTTAAAACAAAAACAATAAATGGGGGAAAAGTGGAAGAGTGAAGATGAAAAATGAGAGAGTTAGAAATGGTGATGAAAGAATCGGAATTGTAAAAAGAAATTAAATAAAATAGCTAGGTTGAGATCAACCCAATGATTAAACATTATTTTAAAAGTGTGAAAAGGTTTTCAACACGAGAAAGAACCGGGGCTTTACTTGTTTTTCATTGAGCATTTATTATACAATGGTACGAACACATCTATTCAGTCTATATATACTAAGGTCCCGTTTGGTAGTTTGAAATCATAGAGAAAGAAATGGAATTGGACATGGAATCTGTTAACATGTGTGTTTGGTATGCAATAATTATGATTTTTTGGAATCAGAATTCAAGGAAATTTGATGGAATCCAATTCCATCATATGCATCATGGAATCCAATTCCATGGTTCCTTTTCTCCAATTTGCCCCTTCTCTCTCCTCCAATATAATTTTTTTTAATTTTAAAAAGGACACTTTAGTCTTTTCTTATTTTAAATACTTATATTTTATTAAAATTATATCAGGATTCCATCATTATACCAAACACACTTTTAAATCCAATTCTATTCCAATTCCAATTTCAATTCCGATTCCGATTTCGATTCCGATTCCATTAAAAACTCTTCCATCATACCAAACATGGCCTAAGGGTATTCGGGGCTTGTATTTGAGGTCCTAGGCAATTGATTTACTTGCCCATGGGCTCTCATAGCCCTGGACTCGATAACTCTAATTTTTACAGCTAAGTTTGCTTCTTTGAAATTCTGGGCAGCATTCGATTTTAAAGAAGTACACGAGGATGTGAATTGTAGCATCCAGCAGCTGCAAACATGGAAGTTTCCTCCTGTAAGATGGTCAAAAGTCAACATTAATGATCCTCAATTAACTTCACTGATTTCTGTGAGTGAAACTTGCATGGCATAGTTATTGAGGGCTATAAACGGATAAAAAATAATTTCATGCATTTAGATTGATGACTTAAAATTGTAGACCACGACAATTCACAAACCTCTTCCAATTGTTATTGGAGATCAGAGAGAGTTTGGACACTCTTGGATTATTCTCTTTTTAAATCTATGATTTATATTCACTTTGTGAATTAAGGGCATCCTAAACCAAATTCAAAGACTATTGTTAGTAATTGCAAATATGGCGCAACGACTTCTACAATTTGGAGGAATTGCGAAACTTCCTCCAGGGAAAAAGTAATACGGGTAGCTGTAAATAGAGAGGATAATGATTGGGAAATTTTTAAGAAAGCCAATACTGAAGGTACTGAATTTGAAAATTTAAGAAATTTTTAAGAAATTTAAACGGCTTAAATTGTTAAAATTTAATATTATACAAGAAAAAAACTTTATATACTTAATTTTATATATTTAATGTAGTTGTTTTCAATTAAATCAAAATATTTTATTTTTTATAAATTATTTATTTTATAATAAATTATTTTGTTTAATATATTAAGATCCATTTGTCATGATATAATGTGATATAAATATATTAAATATGTAAAATTAAGTACACAAGTCTTATCTTATTTTTTTATTGACATAAAACGTAAAATTTTTTTACATGAAATTTATTTTTAATATAAATATAAAAATTAGATTTATTTTATTCTTTTAATATTTTAGTTTAATTAAGCATTAGAGAGTCTTAAATAAGACACTTTTAACTATTTTATTAAAATTTAAAAGAGGTGATTAAATTATTATTTTTGTTCGAATATAAAATAAACTTTTAATCTGTTTTTTCATACATCAATAAACTTTCAATCTCATACTTATTTAAATAAAAATTTTTAAATTCATATCATATTTTTCACTCATAATTAATAAATTTAAATAAAAATAATATTAAAAATATAATTAATATTTTATTGAGTGTTTTATATGAATAAATTTTTTTTAAAAAAAATGACTTTTCATAAACATAAAATGAAAGCCATTAATGGGGCAAAAGAAAATTTTAAAAAAGGAAAAAGACAAGTAGCTCCCCACTCCTCTGAAGGCGGTTCTTGGCTTTCGGAGTGTGTGAGTCGCCAGTCGCCACTATAAATACGAATATGAAAGAATAACGAACTTCTCTCATGCGCCTCATATCAATGGCGACGAACGCAAGTAACCACTTGGACTGCAATGAGCCAGAATTCGCGAGCCGTCGTTCTTGGTATTCACCAGAAACAGGAATTTACACCAGCAAACACGCTCCGGTGGAGCTTCCTTCAGACCCATTTCTTGATGTTGTTTCTTATATTTTTTCTTACCAACACAATGGGGATTTAGCTCTCAAAGACTCTTCATCTGGATTTTCAATTTCCTACTCGGAACTGTTTCCTTTGGTGAAATCCATGGCATCTGGTCTCCGCAAAATGGGCGTTTCACAAGGTGATGTTGTTCTACTCTTAATTCCTAATTCCGTTTACTATCCCATTGTTTTCTTGGGTGTGTTGTATCTTGGCGCAATTGTCACACCGTTGAATCCACTGAGTCACATCTCGGAAATCCGTAAGCAAGTTGCTGAATGTGGTGTGAGTCTGGCTTTTACTTTACAGGAAAAAATTCGAAAGCTACAATCATTGGGCATTCCACTTATTGGGGTTCCCGAAAATATGAAGGAGTTGAAATGCTCTGATTTCTCAGTTTTTTATAACCTTGTTTCTGGTAGCTCGGATTTGTTTCCAAGGCCGGTAATTAAACAAGAAGACAGGGCAGCTATAATATATTCTTCCGGGACGACAGGTGTCAGCAAAGGTGTTGTTCTAACGCATAGGAATTTTATTTCCATGGTCAAGCTTTTCGTGAGGTTTGAAGCTTCTCAATATGAATATTCAAGCTCGAAGAATGTGTTTCTAGCTGTTCTGCCAATGTTCCATATATATGGCTTATCACTCTTTGCAACAGGATTACTGTCTCTGGGCTCTATGGTTGTTGTAATGAGAACATATAACACTAATGAGGTGATTAAGGTGATTGATAAATACAGAGTCACACACTTCCCCGTTGTTCCACCAATATTGACGGCGTTGACAAAAGGGGTAAATGGTATGAATAGGAGCTACCTGCAAAGTTTGATCCAGGTCTCCTGTGGGGCAGCACCTTTGAGTATAAAAACTATAGAGGACTTCATCCACACTCTCCCTAACGTTGACTTCATACAGGTAACGAACTTTGAACTGAGCAGGCTTACTAGGATAATGTGCACCATCACCCATCAAATTGCCTGAGTCACTTCTTATTTCATTCATCACTGATGGTTTTTGGTGGACTTCTTTCTTTTGGGTGGAACTTACAGATGATTTTTGTTTATTATTCAAATGCTACTTTCATCCTGTCTAATAATGAGACTTTGTCGGAAGTGAAAGGGAGTTCTAGAATATATTGTTTTGCTAACATTCTCATGAAATTATACTGTTTGCTTGACCCAAAGTGCATTAGGACATGTCTGATAAGGAAATGTTGTATGTATTTCTATTTCCTCACCCCCTCTCTGCTTTTCATCATTCCAATTCTGGCGGCAAAAGATATAGATTATTGTGCCATTGTTAACACTGTCAAGTGGAATGATTGGATCACCATTGATGAACTTTGACAGTTTAGTTGGCATTTTAATGTTGGTTTCCTTGAATTTCAAGTGTATTCAGCAGAAATGTTGCTTCCTTTTAGGGTTATGGAATGACTGAGTCAACTGCAGTAGGAACACGTGGCTTCAATACTGAAAAGTTTCGAAATTATTCTTCTATAGGGTTGTTAGCTCCCAACATGGAAGCAAAAGTGGTTGACTGGAATACTGGTGCTTTTTTGCCTCCAGGCAGTAGTGGTGAGCTTTGGTTGAGAGGCCCTTCAATTATGAGAGGTGAAAATATAGTTTCTTCCCTGAATATATATATATATATATATAATGAGAAGTACTTACTTGATTCGTTCATTAAATTTTTATATTTTAGCCTTGCTCGTTGAGGTATTTCATGTTACTTTGTTAAACATCTAATTGCAATAAAATGAATGCTTGAGATGTCATGTCATATCTTGACATTCCCTGTACAATTAAGTGAAAACTGGCTGATAATCTCTATATGAGTTTAATATTATTCCACGGAGTATTATAGTTGATTTTTCTTTGACAGTGTTCCTAGCTCTACATATATGAATTTTGTATCACTTTGTTCCGACTATCACATGTCACTTCTATTGAAAACTAAAAGTTACTTGCCAAACAATTAATTGCATGCTACAATAAGTCTCATTTAGCATAAGGAAAATTGAAAGTAAAATTTATCTTCAAGGGAGCTATTAGATTCTGTTATAATGATTTGTTACTGTCATTTTGTTATAGGAGAATATATTTCCTCTAGTATTCTTAATGAAATAGGCAATTATGATTGTTTATAAATGTACACGTTTTTGGTTATTCTGGCTGAAATAATTTTCTTGATTAACTCTGCAGGATACTTGAATAATGATGAAGCGACAATGTCAACAGTTGATAAAAATGGTTGGCTACACACTGGTGATGTTGTTTGGTTTGATCAAGATGGATATTTACATTTGTCTGACCGATTGAAAGATATTATCAAATACAAGGGCTATCAGGTATCTAATTTTGAAGTCCAAGTAAACAAAATTTTTGGCTAGAATGCTAGATCACATACACATGTGTATATGAATAGAACAAAATAAAGTTAGAGAATAGAGAACAATCACGTTAGGATGTAAGATGTGTTAGATGATACCAATTGGCTTTCAATATCGGTGGATTATCCGTTCTCAGGCGAGTTGATTGATATATGCCGAATGAAAAAGGTTGATGAAGCTGTCACTATTTCTTTACTTTGGAGTTAAATGTGTGTTCCCCCCCCTTTTGGTGGATGGAGTTAGATATTTTTGTTCCATTTTAGACATCAACATAAACTCAATTTCACCCAACTTAAGTAACATTGATTTTTGTAGATAGGAAAATATATCTGAAAGATACAAAATGAACTTCACTAAATTGTAGGTTTTCTCGGAAAAAATTCTCTAAGATGATGCAACTTGAAGGCTTTGTAACTTTTAGAAAGCTATTGGACCCCTCGTTGTTAAAGGATTACTTTCTAAGATGCAGGGTATCATTTTCCCGCTATGTTTATCCTATAGCATGATCCTCAATCATAGATATATGTTCTTAAATCATTTTAGTCAATTTTATATTTGTTATATGTAGTTTCTTATATGGCATACAATCATTTGTAACAGATTGCTCCAGCTGATTTAGAGACTGTGCTTCTTTTGCATCCTGAGATAGCCGATGTAGCAGTTGCAGGGTAAGCGGGAACACTTGATTTATGCTGAACGAACTCTTCCTTTAATCAATTAAAAAACCCCTTTCTTTTGAATTCATTTGTCAGTAATACAACAGTATCCTATTCTTGTAACGCCAGAATTTATCATTGATAATGGATTGACCTTGATGAGAGAGAACCGATTTTCAACCTCCTTGTTGCATAGGTTATTTGTCCTATAAGCAGCAAAAATGTCTGTATATGTGTACACTCCACTCAGGTTATCAATACTTTTTAAAGTTGCCTTTGACCCTTGAATTTGAAACTTAACATGAAGTGTTGTTTCATCATCCTTTTTAGTGTCAATGATGAAGAAACTGGGGAGATGCCAGTGGCATTTGTGGTCAAGAAAGTTGGAAGTGCCCTCTCTCAGAAAGCTATCCTGGACTATGTTGCTCACCAGGTTCTTCGTGATAAAGCTAGCCGCCCATCAATTTTCAATTCACATTTACAACTTAAGCTAATGCTTTGGTGTGCATGAAAGGACTTTTCACAATATCTTAAATTTTCTCTACCTCTTTTTTTGCAAGGTTGCTCCATACAAGAAGGTGAGGAAAGTGGTGTTCACTGACTCAATACCAAGGTCAGCTGCTGGGAAGATTCTCAGAAGGCAACTGAGGAATTGCTTGACTTCTAAACTCTGAGATGTCTTTCTCGGATTCCTTCCGTGCTTAAAAGACTACCCGGCAAAAATATTTCTGAACAGAACTTCATCAAGGCACATAACACATTTTTTCTTAAAATAATCTTCCACAGACTTTTGCCCTGCATGAGTATTGTGCTGAGATGTGGCCCCGGATTACACGCCACTAACTTGTTCATCTTCATCGTTGATTATGAAATAGAGTTGTCCATTTTGTTTGTTTATTTTCTTCAATTAAGAGTAATAACATCGACGTTGTTCTATTACTACTAAAATTTATTAGACTTTATAACAAAGTGCAATTTAATTATTTATTTATTTTTTAAAAAAGTCTTTCATTTCTGCTCAATGCTACATGTTTGACCGAACACGAAAGATTTCGGTCAATTCTTCTTTGCACTGATATATAATAACTGATATTTAAAATTTCAACCCCAATCTCATCCTGTTCGAGTGACCTCCTTTTTCGTCCTTTCAAATTCTTTTGGGACCCCACCTAATTTCTATGGTGAACATGTTTTCTCCTCTGGAGTATCCAGTACCATACCTCTCTCGCCGTTCCCATGGCGACCTCTGTGGCCATATCCCACAATTTATCTCTTTCTGTCATCAACCCTCGTCATCCAAAATATCCCGTTAAGTCATCAATAGTTGCTCTCAAGGGCGTTCGAAGCTTACAGAAGCATTCCATTTTGCAAAGCCCAGTTATACCCATCGGAGGTTCTGGATTCAATTCCAAGTTTTTGTATACGGGGCCTCAAGAGAATTGCAGAAGTCGCGAGCTTTTGACGAAATCAGCTGAAACTGACAGTGGAAAAACTTCCTCAATTGGCCAAAATGTGCGACTCTGTTTCGATGTGTAATTGGGTTTATGCAGGTTAAAGAGCGTTTCTTATTTTGTTTGCTTCAATGTACTCCAGGTGTTTGGGCTACTGCATTTGATTGTCTCGTTGGGGCTTGTTCTTGCGATGGACAAATATCTTAAGAAAGCCTTTGTGGCTGCTGCGATTAAATTCCCCAGTGCACTGTTTGGGATGTTTTGTATATTCTCCGTTTTGATTATTCTTGATTCCACTGTGCCATCTGCAGCCACAGCCTTGATGAACTTCTTCGAACCGGCGCTTTTGTTCATTCAGAGATGGCTCCCTTTGTTCTATGTTCCATCTCTGGTTATCTTGCCCCTTTCTGTTAAAGATATTCCAGCTGCTTCGGGCATCAAGATTAGCCTTATTGTAGGTAGGTGCATATTCAGTCTAATTCTTTAACTAGTCCTTCTAGTTTCTTTTATTGTCTATGGAATCTTCGTCTTTCCTTTAACTATATGTAGCTGGAAAAGATACTGCTATGAACTGATTGACCTGCAAGAGTTAGATTCCTCACTTACTTCGCTTTTTTCTGCTGTTTTCAATACTTGAATCAATTTATCTTATGGTCCTCCAACACAAATATGCTTTGTCTCAATCTGGTCCCTGATAAATCAGGAGTTCGCTTCCCTCCATTGCAATAGTGGAGGAAAGACTACAAATCTGAACCGTTAAATTGAATTAGATAATTTGGATTTGATAATTTTAAAAGTATAAATTAATCTATATCGTTAAAATTTAATCTGAATGGTTTAGATTTGCAGCGGAGGGAAAACATAGTAGAGAGAAACCAACTCTCATTTAGTCCTCCAAAGATTGCTTCTAGTCTAAAATAATCTTCATGTGAAGCTGACTAGCGTATGTTGATGGAGTGAGTAATGTGGAAGCCGTCAAAATTGTGCAAGCATTTCCAAACTTTATGTTCAAGTCCAAGTTTATAAAACACATCATTTTGATGGCTGCGTTAACACTTTTATGGGTTTAACATGACAACTTTTTTATAACAAACATTCTTTGAAGGACTAGAATGGGACATTAAATTTTTTATGGACTAAATTTAGACAACATTGATCTTTGAAGGACTAAAATATCAGTTCACTCATACTTGAATCACTCCTTATTTGGTTTTTCTTTTCCTGATCTGCCATGTGTGATGTGCCTATGGTTGTGTCAAGCTATTATACTTTCATTCCAATGCCATACTGATGTATGTCTATGTTATGCAGTTGGAGGTTGGCTAGCTACACTTTTGGTTGCTGGTTTCACAGCTATAGCAGTGAGAAAAGCTGTGAAGACAGAAATGATAGACGCTGAGCCTATGAAGAAACCCTCTCCATTTTCTCCCCTTGAAGTGTGGGCTTGGACCGGGGTTCTCCTTGTATCATTTGTTGGTGCATTGTTTTATCCCACTGTACTGGGGACAAATGCCAGAACTTGCCTTCCTTTCTTACTTGCATCCACAGTGTTAGGTTACATGGTTGGTTCTGGGTAAAAATTTTCGTTCGCTTGCGTATTTACATATTTTGTTCCTATAGGACATTACTATGACACTGAATTGTAGTTTGGAAATTATGCTTCTTACCAGAAATCATCCTTTCTTTCATTATGTTTTTTCCAGGTTGCCATCAAATCTGAAGAGCGTATTACATCCAATTATTTGCTGTGCGCTTTCGGCTGATCTGACTGCATTGGCTTTTGGATATGTTTCGAAGTTAGGATTTGAGCCTGTTCTAGGTATTGAATGTTAACCGTTCACTCACTATATTATTAAAAGATGTTTGAATTCAAAATGATTAGTGGAAACACACCTGCTCTCCTGCATATACCTTATGATTTTTTATAATAATTTATAGTTTATTGCCAAGTTGAATGGTGAATCGTTCATTAAAAAAATAAAATAAAAAAAATCACATCGATTAGATTTTCAAACAAAATCTGTCAATGGGTGACCTTGAGCTAGACACAACTGATTTTGTTTAAGCTTAGAGTAATGCAAATTTATAGAAGATAGTGTATAATCACCTAAATTTGTGCTGGATTTTGAAAATCCCATGCCTGCAATGTGTGGATATGAGGCTGGCTCTCAAATTAAGGCTCATTGTGTGTGTTTGGTTTTTAGTTTCTCTTAAGTCCATTTGCTAAAAGTTCATTTGGTAAAAATTAGTTTAGTGAAAGTCAGTTATTATATTTGTGCTTAGATACATGTTTTTAAATATCGATTTGTTAAATTGAAAGTTTTTGGATTAATGATGATTTGTGCTTTTAAATATGCAATGATAAAAAAAGACATTGATTTATGATAATTTTTAATTTTTTTATACAAATGTAATAGATTAAAAAATTTTAAAATGTGAAAAAATGTGAACATAAAATTTAATATGTTAAATAATAAGAATAAAAAGTATAAAGTTTGACATATTGAACAAAAATTATATAAGTAATTCAATAACACTAATATTAAAAATTAACATGATTAATTGTTTAGTTTGTATAATGTCTTGTTACTATATTTTTCAAAAAAATTTGTCGGGAACCAAACTTTTGTTAATTTAATCTTTCAAAAACTTGCGTGCAATTTCTTTTTGTATAAAAATCATGATTATTATGGTCATATAAAAAATAAGGGGAGGCTTGAGGAAAAGGATTTTCAAGAGTCTTTTGAAAGGGCTTTTGAAATGGACTTTGAAAAAAAAAATAAAAAAACCAAACAACTTTGACTTTTTAAAGTTTCCAAAAAGCCTTCTCAAATGTCAAAAATTAAATACCCAAGCAGGCCCTGAGATGGCATGTTGTTGGAGCCTTGGGATCACATAGAGTCAAGAAACTCAAGGCAATAGATCTTATTGCTATGCTTGCGTGGCTAATTTAGTTAAGTGTTCCTCTTTACATGAGATCTGAGGAGGCATCATTTCCCAGAAAGTACCTTTTCAACGAGGCTGAAATGAGACTATTGGGATTTGAGGGTGGAGGAAGAGAGGGGCTTAACTGAAAAAGAAACTTTTATTACTCATTCAAACTAAAATATATACAAACACTCATTACTTTTCTCATAATTCTCCCTCGCTCTTTCTTACCTTCTTTCTCACACTCACACCCCTTTCTTCTCTCACTCACATCACTTCACTCACTTGTCTTTCTTTCTCTCTTCTCTTGCTAGCTTCACTCTCTGCTCTTTCTCTTTGCCACACTCAACCCATCAGCCAAGTACTCCTATTTATATATTACATAGGTTGGTGATTGTTTTTGTCCAGTGGGTTCTAGAAAATTTCTTCACTGCCATTGATTGTTTCTCCATTAATCTAGAAAATTATAGAGGGAGAGAGAGAGTTTATCGGTGATATTTTAACAGATGCGGACAGGATTTGAGTAATTAAAGCTGTATTGTTTCGTAAGCATATATAAATTACGAGGATATATGTCTTGTACCTGGACGTTCTTAATGAGAAAGGGTTTGGGTGAGAAATCATCAGAGTGACTGATCATATGTGGAGTTTTTTTTTTTTTTTTCCCTCCCCCTGATTAATGCCATTTTAGCATAGTATATATATTATTTTGCTTTGTGACTCTTCTCCCAACACACACAGGATATTACCTGACAAAGGCATCCTCTAACCCTGGAGCTGGTGACATTTTAATGGGATTTTTGGGATCTGTCATTCTTTCTTTTGCCTTCTCTATGTTCAAACAAAGAAAGGTAACCATCTAGTTTCGGAATGAAATAAATGCAATAATACAGCGATGAAATGAAGTAAAAAAAATCGCTTCTCTCCTTAGCATGGCCAAGCTATCCTGTTGATTGGTCTACTATTTCCAGCTTGTAAAGAGGCATGCAGCTGAGATTTTCACCTCTGTCATAGTCTCAACAGTATTCTCATTGTACTCAACTGCTCTGGTTGGACGTCTAGTAGGATTAGAACAGTCTTTAACCGTTTCCATTCTTCCCAGATGTATAACTGTTGCATTGGCCCTCAGCATTGTGTCTTTATTTGAAGGTACATATTGTGTCTACCCTGAAACCATATCTTGATGATCATTGTACTTTGAGATTCTATACTTGAAATGCTCACATTGTTTGCAGGTACCAATTCATCTCTCACTGCAGCTGTGGTTGTAGTAACTGGTCTGGTTGGAGCAAATTTTGTGCAAGCAACACTTGATAAATTCCGTTTTCGCGATCCAATCGCTCGAGGAATTGCAACTGCATCTAGGTATTTTCATAACATCTCTTCTACCAATTCATAAACTGAGGTCATCAACGCTTCTCCTTCCTAAATTTACCCAGTGTTTTAATCTAACTGATTACTAGTGGTTGCACGTATAGAGATAGTAATAAAACTCAGGTTTTCATGAAGGTCACGACATGCTGAAGAGAACTGGGTTATGGAAGAGAAACTAAATTATAATGACATGAAATTTTATTAAAATTACGAAGGCATCCATTTTATTGTCAAAACCAACACAAACCTCTTTTAAATTTTATTACACTCGCCTTCTATTTAAGAAAATCAAAGACTTCCTCTGATACAAACCTCTTGAATGATCCGTAACAGTGCTCACGGACTTGGAACAGCAGCACTGTCTGCGAAGGAACCTGAAGCTCTGCCATTTTGTGCCATTGCTTATGGTCTGAATGGTATCTTTGGATCTATTCTTTGCTCCATTCCTGCTGTTAGACAAAGCTTGCTTGCTGTTGTTGGCTGAATCCGAGGGCTCAGTCACCTGGGGACATTCTCAGATATCACTGCCCTAATCTGTAGAGCCATCCTATTTTAAGAACCTCTAGTATCACGCTCTCTTAAAACATTGCATTCATTTGTGTAATATACTGTGCGAACAGTTTCTTATTTTCATGCTATTTTTCCCCTCATATTGATCTTAGACCAGGTTTACATTGAAAATGATGATGATGATAAATAAACAAAGCTAATGAAAGAACTTGTTAACTTTCCATTGAGAAATATATTAACATACTACTTATCATCCCCGGCCCTGTCCTCTAATTTTTACGCGAGTGCATTCCTGCTCATTAGCATTGATGAGCACGCAAGGGCTCTGAGCCCTTGATTTTATCGTCAGTTGATCTCTACCATTTATTTTAAATTTATTATTTAATATTTTTAATATTATATACCAAAATGAAATTTATAAAAAAAAAATATGAAAATCTTAATATTAAATTTATACTGTTTGATTATATTTAGGTAGTTAATTTATAAAAATTTTAATATTAAACTAGATTGATCAGGTTATATTTATACTGTCCAGGTATATTTGAATAATTAATTTAAAAGTGTAAAAAAAATGTAATATTAAATTAGATAGTCTAAATTAAATCTACATTGGCTTGATTAATTATAAATAAATTTATTAAAAAAATTGGTAATTTTTATTTGATAAATAGAAAATAAAATAAAATGTTTTAATCTAAATGGCTTAGATCTCATTAACTGAAATGAGTAGCATGATACTCATCTCCTACTGAGTCCAAAAGACAATCTATAATTAATATTAAGATTTTCATATTTTTTATAATTTTTTATTTTATAATATAATATTAAAAATTAAGAAAATAAATTAAAATGAATGACAGATATCACATGATCTTAAAATTAAGGGGTCATCCCTTGAGATTATGAGCATTTCATGCTCATAATTTTAACAATATTTTGGTGAGAGGACTGTTTTCACCCAGTCTTTTTCATGCTTATTAAGGGGGCATTAAATCTTGGACAAGTTTAAAATGGCATTATTGCATTTTGATTGTGCGAATTGCTAAATGGAGGGAATTTTATTCATTATATGGATTAATTTTTTGGCCAAAAATTAATTAGTTATTAATTAGACATTTTCCCATATGAAATTTAAATTAAATTATATAAAAAAATAAAATAATGTTCTATAACTTTTATTTTTATATTAATTAAATTAACCATATAAAGATATAAACTAGGCTTTGTAACCATCTACAGGTGGTTTTTCCATTTGGTAATGGTCTAATAAATTTTTTAGTATATCAGTAGAGTTTGAATCTCCACTAAAAAGAATCTACACTTACATTAGGTTCGAATCATTACACCTATGATCCATCCAATTACCAATTTTAATTTATTTTTGGAATAAGTTTTATGGTACAAGAGCAACTATTAACGATACAAATGCAATGTCAACCCTTTATCAAAAATTCTCCCTATCACCTCCATTGATGAGCAAAAACATGGATTATTTAATAAGAATAATGTTAAAATTTTATTAAATTTTTATATAGAGTTAATGAATTTAAATTTTTTTTTTAACTCTCATGAAATATATTGCAAGTGATTTATAATAAAACTTAAAAGTATAACATATATAAGATAAAAAGGAGAGAGAATGTAAGAGGCAAGAGCGGAAGAAGAGCATGGTACAATAGGATTAAGCTCCCTATTTTTTATAGAAGGATTAAGCTCCCTAAGACTCGTGAGTTTGCTTTTGCATAATAAAAAGGAATGGGTAACAAATTAACTTTTGCACAGATTCTTGGTATTGGACTCACAGGAGACCTTAGTAAGCATCTCTGGTGTGCCTTTGTTCCATTCCTGGGTTAACAAATTAACTTTGCACCGATTCTATAGAAGGTACAATAAAGGCTCTCTTCTTGGTAAGGAAAATTCCTAAATATGGCAGGCTAATCAGTTCTAATCATATCTGTCTTATCAGCTTTTTCTTGATATTATATGCAAACTCTTTTCTTCCTAAGGGCATTATCAATGAAATTAAGGGCTATAGCAAGAGGTTTCTATGCTCTAGAAATTGAAGAAACTCAAGATACATCTTATTTCCTGAAAAAAACCCAAGAAAGCAAGCAATATGGAGGTATGGGATTTAAAGATTTATATAGTCAGAACATTGTGTTTATTATGAAGCTTTTGTTAGAGTCTACTCACCCAATCTAATGTCCTATAGGTCAAGTGCTTACAAGTAAAATATAGATGTGGGTATCATCACGTCCTATCAATTCGTAAGAAGCATTCACACAGTTGTTTGGGACCTTTTTTGTGTTGGGGATTGGTAGGAAACTGGGCAACGGGCTTGATATGAAGTGCTAGTGGGATTTATGGTCTCCACTTGATAAGGCTCTCTTGACCCTAGTTGACAAAAATCTTCATCTCCTCAATCCTACTACCATTGTTAAGGATGTTGTCAAATTAGATGGTTCTTAAGATATCAATCTTGGAGAGCTTTCTTACCAGATTTGGTGGTTGCCAAAACCTGTCGTATGACTCCACCTAACTCTTACAATATTGATTCCTTTTGTTAGAGGGTGTCTTTTGATTGCAGGTTTAATGTCAAATTTGCATATAATTTGTTTTTCATAATAGAACAACTCCTTCAAACCCTCTATGGAAGAAGTGTTTTGAAATGGCCGATGTCGAAAAAAATGCATTTCTTTCTTTGACAAGCTCTTTATGAGAAAATTTTAATTAACTCACTAAGAGCTAACTTGGGACTCTCCCCCACTAGGAATTGTCCTTTTAAGTGTGAGAGAAAGGAGAGTGTCATACACATTATATATGATTGTCTCATTGCTCATGAATTTTGGCAAAATCTCATTTCTCCTAACTTTTATTCTAGTTTCTTTT